>NC_058080.1:260946587-261063299 GCF_014858855.1 Bufo gargarizans
TCATTCCAGCTCCTACTCCTTGACGGCTTGAACAATGACACAACGCAATGCACGCTCCAGAAAGAAGGCATAAGGTAAGATTTCACAGATGGCACCCTGGCTGTGACTGACCAGTTTGGTGATCTCATCAAATGGCCGCAGAAGTCTGCATGCATCGCGCATCAGCAGCCACTGGTGCGGTAAAAAGAAACCAAGCTCCCCAGAACCTGTCCTGCAGCAGATTTTGTACAGGTAGTCATTGCTACTGGAGCAGCCTATCAAGAATATACAAGGTGAAGTTCCAGCGCGTCGGGCTGTCACAAATCAGACATCTGATGGGCAGCTGGTGACGCTGCTGAACGTCAGGAAAGCGAGCCGTGTAAGATCTTCTAAAATGGCCAGAGATTTTCCTGGCTTGCCGCAAGACGTCCTGGACCCGGGTATTTGGCAACGAATCACTGCACAACTAAGTTCTGGACTTGTGCCCATGCATGGCACATGTGTCATTTTGCCCATTTTCAGCCCACTCAGCAGATTGGCACTGTTGTCACACACCACTTTACCAACAGTCAAATTGAGCGGGGTTAGCCACTGATAGGCCTGTGACCGCAAAGCTGAAAGCAGTGCAGGAGCAGTGTGGCTCTTGGCTTCCAGGAGCAACAGCTGCAGCACAGCATGGCAATGTCTCACCTGGCATGTCAAATAGGTTCTAGAGAGCTTGGGGGGTGCAGAAGAAAAGCCGGTGGCAGTGGAAAAGGAGGAGTCAGACTAGGAGGAGAAGGAGGATGGAGTAGGAGGAGGAAAAGAAGAGGCAGGCCTCTCGGATGCCCTTCTGGGAGAAATAGTTCCTTCTGGGGACCTTCCATTGCAGTGTGTCAATGGCCACAAATTTTCTAAAGGCCTCCAAGTCCACCAGTTTTTATGGCAGTAGTTGGTGGGCTAGCAGTTCCAATAAGCCAGCGGTCAGCCATTGGGCAAGAAGGTTATCCAGCATCATCAATTTTTTACGCTCGAACATTTGGGCCATGGAAGCTTGCCTGCTGCCAGATGAATGCGACGCTGGCACGGTGGAAGGTGGAGTTGAGGACAAATGGGAGGAGAGAGGAGAAGGAGAAGAGGCAGGAAATGGAGCACCGGGAGTGTGGCTTTATGGTTACTTACAGAGTTGCTACCACTGAGTTCGGTGATGGAAGGCCAGGTTCCTTCTTAAGGCGGTCGTCCCTAGGTGAGTGTTGGGCTTACCGCGACTTATGCTTTGACAGTAGTGATTAGCGGCAGGAGCAATATTCGAGTTTGCGATTTTTTGAAAATATTTTGTAGCATATTCGTCATATATTCGCAAATTTGAGAATTCAAGATTAAATTTTTGATTGTGAAAATCGGCAATATATTATTCGCTTAATGCGTGCAAAATACCGGAGTGGGTCACTTATGCTACATTTTTCAACCTGGTATAAGTTTCCTGACACTGGAGAAAATGGTTGGCATGGCAGAACATTAGAATAGCTTTATATGCAGATAGAGTGCTCCAATATATTTGCGCTTGCAAATTTTTTACTTTTTGGCTCGCAAAGGGGGTTTGCACTGCCATGCATCCGTTTCGCATGGGGTCCAGGCATCTTCCTGTCTTGTCTCAGCAGCTCTGTCTTGACCACCATGCATCTGTTCCGCAAGGGTTCCAGGCATTTACCTATCTTATCTCAGCAGCTCTGTCTGTGACCGCCATGTATCCATTCTGCATCGGATCCAGGCATTTGTCTTGTTTTGTCACAGCAACTCTGTCTGTGACTGCCATACATCTGTTCCACATGGGGTCCACGCATCTGCTTATCTCTTATTAGCAGCTCTGTCTATGACCGCCATGTATCCATTCTCCATGGGATCCAGGCATTTGTCTTGTTTTGTCACAGCAGCTCTGACTGTGACTGCCATGCATCTGTTCCATATGGGGTCCACGCATCTGCTTATCTCTTATTAGCAGCTCTGTCTGTGATCACCATGCATCCATTCCGAATGGGGTCTAGCCATCTGCCTGTCTTGACTCAGCAGCCAGGCATTTGTCTTGTTTTCTGGTTCCTGTTATGTCCTGCCTGAAAAGTGTCCTTTGTTTATGTTTGGGTTCCTGTTTGTGTGCTTGAGTTCCAGTCTGTCTCGTGTTTGTCTGGACTGCTGGTGCTTGCACTAACGTCAGTTTCTAAAGTTAAGTGGGAAAGTGCACTGGGACTAGTCCTGGAAGTGTGACCAATGAAACCTTGGCTAATTTCATCCCCACCATCAGGAGCTCTGTGAGGAATGGGGCTCACTGAGTCTCTGCCCCCTGTGTTTGGCCCCAATTCAAAACCCTTGGTCTAGTTGCATTACCTGCCACTTCACCCTTACCTGCTGGTCCAGCTTCCTGTCTTGTCTGGATCTCTGTTAATAAAGTATTCATTTTTGGTCCTCACTTTGTCTGTCTGCTTAAGGTTTTGTTTTATGCCTGAGAGATGTTGTTGGGGTCTGTATGACCCTCACTAGAAGATGACATGAGATATAGACTGGGAAACTGAAACTTGTATATCTCATAAGGGAAACAGGTTCTTGGCAATAACCAAAGACAATTACCTCTCCCAACTGGTTGAGGACCCGACTAGAGGGACGGCCATACTGGACTTAGTATAAACCAATAGGCCTGACTGAGCAACAGACGTGCAGATTGGGGGACACCTGGGAAATAGTGACCATAAAGTAATAACCTTCCAATTATCATTCAAAAGAGCGTTTCTACAGGGAGGAACAAAAATACCAAACTTCAAAAAAGCTAAATTTAGCCAACTAAGAGAGGCCATAGGCCTAACTAACTGGGACAAAGTCCTCAAAAATAAAAATACAGCCACAAAATGGGATATCTTTAAAAATATCCTAAAATTGAACTGTAAAGAAAGCAATAAATGACAAAAAGAAAGAATATAAATCACTAAAACAGGAGTGTGGCATGGAAGCACTGAAAAACTAGAAGTAAAAGAATAGAACATGTAAAAATCAAATAAAAGCGGCCAAACTAGAGACCGAGAGATTAATTGCCAAAGAGAGTAAAACTAACCCTAAAATGTTCTTCAATTATATAAAAAGTAGTTAAAAAGTATAAATCTGAAGGTGTCGGGCCTTTAAAGAGTAATGAGGGGGGAGTCGCAGAGAGCGACAAGGAGAAAGCAAAGCTGTTAAATATTTTTTTATCGAATGTATTCACTGAGGAAAATAAACTGTCAGATGACATGCAGAATGTAAAAATAAAGTCCCCATTAAAAGTGTCCTGTCTGACCCAGGAAGTAGTACATCAGCAACTTAAAAATATTAAAATAGACAAATCGCCAGATGGCATACACCCCCGTATCCTAAGGGAATTAAGTAATGTCATAGCCAGACCCTTATTTCTGATGTTTGCAGACTCTATACTGACAGGGAATGTCCCACAGGATTGGTGCATGGCAAATGTGGTGCCAATATTCAAAAAGGGTCCAAAAACAGAGCCTGGAAACTATAGGACGGTAAGTTTTACATCTGTTGTGGGTAAACTGTTTGAAGGTTTTCTGAGAAATGCTTTCTTAGAGCATCTCAATGGAAATAAGCAAATAACGCCATATCATCATGGCCTCGTGAGGGATCGGTCATGCAAAACAAATTTATTCAGTTTCTATGAGGAGGTAAGTTCTAGACTTGACAGCGGCGAATCAATGGATGTCGTATATCTGGACTTCTCGAAAGCATTTGACACTGTACCACATAAAAGGTTAGTATATAAAATGAGAATGCTCGGACTGGGAGAAAACATCTGTATGTGGGTAAGTAACTGGCTCAATGATAGAAAACAGAGGTTGGTTTTTAACGGTACACACTCAGATTGGGTCACTGTCACTCGTGGGGTAGCTCAGGGGTCAGTATTGGGTCCAATTATCTTCAATATATTTATTAATGATCTTGTAGAAGGCTTGCATAGTAATGTATCAATTTTCGCAGATGACACTAAACTGTAAAGTAATTTACACTGAAGAAGACAGTATACTACTACAGAGGGATCTGGATAGATTGGAGGCTTGGGCAGATACGTGGCAGATGAGGTTTAACACTGATAAATGTAAAGTTATGCACATGGGAAGGAATAATGCAAGTCACCCGTACATACTAAATGGTAAAACACTAGGTAACACTGACATGGAAAAGGATCTAGGAATTTTAATAAACAGCAAACTAAGCTGCAAAAACCAGTGTCAGGCAGCTGCTGCCAAGGCCAATAAGATAATGGGTTGCATCAGAAGGGGCATAGATGCCCATGATAAGAACATAGTCCTACCACTTTACAAATCGCTAGTCAGACTACACATGGAGTACTGTGTACAGTTCTGAGCTCCCGCTGAACGGAACGAAGCCTGCTTTTATTACTCCTGTAAACAAGGCAGACATAGCAGTGCTGGAGAAGGTCCAGAGGAGGGTAACTAAAGTAATAACTGGAATGGGGCAACTACAGTACCCTGAGGGATATTCACTTTAGAAAAAAGGGATATTAGGGATATTCACTTTAGAAAAAAGACGACTGAGGGGAGATCTAATTAATATGTATAAATATATCAGTACAGAGATCTATCCCATCATCTATTTATCCCCAGGACTGTGACTGTGACGAGGGGACATCCTCTGCGTCTGGAGGAAAGAAGGTTTGTACACAAACATAGGTGTTTTTTTTTTTTTCACAGGGTTTCACAGGGTTTTTTTTTTTGTTTTTTTTTTGCCTTCCTCTGGATCAACTTGCAGGATAACAGGCCGAACTGGATGGACAAATGTCTTTTTTCGGCCTTATGTACTATGTTTCTATGTTACTATGTTACTATGTACGGTAAGAGCAATGAGACTATGGAACTCTCTGCCTGAGGAGGTGGTGATGGTGAGTACATTAAAGGAATTCAAGAGGGGCCTGGATGTATTTCTGGAGCGTAATAATATTACAGGCTATAGCTACTAGAGAGGGGTCGTTGATCCAGGGAGTTATTCTGATTGCCTGATTGGAGTCGGGAAGGAATTTTGCATTCCCCTAAAGTGGGGAAAATTGGCTTCTACCTCACAGTTTTTTTTTTGCCTTCCTCTGGATCAACTTGCAGGATAACAGGCCGAACTGGATGGACAAATGTCTTTTTTCGGCCTTATGTACTATGTTACTATGTGGTATGTGGACTGTGGACAGACATATCTTTATTGCTCTGTGTTTATAAAAGCAATGCATAAAATATGTCAGACATAATCAGTTCAGTTGCTTAACGGAAGAATGTAATTTATATGTGCCATCCATTGGTCTCTTGGTTAGAATTTTCTTTTTTTAGAACAATTTAGAGACTAGGATTTTTTTTAAAGAATGTTATTGTATAGTGTAGAATTTTGTTTTACAGTTTCATATTTTGTAAAGTAAATTCAAAGATGTTGTCCAGCATGGGTTTGCCAAGTACAGAAGTTGTCAGACTAACCTGATTTGTTTTTCTGAGCAGGTAAGTAGTAGCCTGGACAGAGGGGCGGTTGTGGATATGGAGTTTCTGGATTTTGCAAAGGCTTTTGATACTGTCCCTCATAGACGCTTAATAGGTAAAGTAAGGTCTATAGGCTTGGAAAGTATAGTTTGTAATTGGATTGAAAACTGGCTGAAGGACCGTGTCCAGAGAGTTGTGGTCAATGATTCCTATTCAGAATGGTCCCAGGTTATAAGTGGTGTACCCCAAGGTTTAATGCTGAACCCTTTATTATTTAATTTGTTTGTTAATGATATTGAGGAGGGGATTAATAGCACCATATCTATTTTTGCAAATGACACTAAGCTGTGTAGAACTGCACAGTCTATGGAAGATGTCCATAAACTACAAGCTGACTTGAACATTCTGAGTGATTGGGCATCAACTTGGCAAATGAGGCTTAATGTGGACAAATGTAAAGTTATGCATCTTGGTAGTAATAATCTCTATGCTTCACATGTCCTAGGTAATTCAGCACTTGGAGAGTCACTTATAGAGAAGGATTTGGGTGTCCTTGTGGATGGTAGATTAAATTACAGCATACAATGTCAATCAGCTGCTTCTAAGGCCACCAGGATATCGTCATGCATTAAACGAGGCATGGAATCGCGGGACAGGGATGTAAAATTACCACTTTATAAAGTGTTGGTGCGGCCGCATATGGAATATGCAGTTCAGTTCTGGGCACCAGTCCATGGAAAGGACGCACTACAGCTGGAAAAATTACAGAGGAGAGCAACTAAACTGATAAGGGGAATGGAGGGTCTTAAAAGATTAAAAGAATTGAATGTATTTAGTCTTGAGAAGAGACGTCTAAGGGGGACATGATTAACCTATGCAAATATATAAATGGGCCATAAAAAAAATACGGTGAAAAGCTGTTCAATGTAAAATGTGCTCAAAAGACAAGGTGGCACTGCCTCCGATTGGAGAGGGAAAAGTTCAGTCTTCGGAAGCGTCAAAGCTTCTTTACTGTAAGAACTGTGAAGCTGTGGAATAGACTTCCTCAGGACGTGGTCACAGGAGGAACAGTAGACAGTTTCATAAAGGGTTTAGATGATTTCTTAAAAATAAAAAACATTAATGCTTATGAAAACGTGTAGAAATCGGAGTCTTGAATCCTTTTGGTATTCACATTCCCAACTATCCCTTGGTTGAACTTGATGGACGTAAGTCTTTTTTCAACAGTATTAACTATGTAACTAAATCATTTCATTTAATCATTGAATTAATATAGCTTTCAATACATATAAAATACAGAAGATACCTGTTATGTATCTGTACCGGTCATCTATATGTACCCTTCTCTAAAAGAACATAATTTAGCTATAAATGCTATTCTGCACTTAGACACACTAAGAATATCATAAAATTACAGAAAATTGGTGTAAGGTTAAAAACCATATTACTACAGTTCACACCATACTGCTTGGTTATACATTTAATAAACTCTTGAATTGGTCTCCTTCTATTAGATAAATGCATCTTAAACCCAACTCCAGTCTTCATCACCCCATATCTATTCTACTTTCAACCTTCAAGCAGCCATCATCTACCAGACTTACCTGCACATTTATCAACCACATCACTAAATGGCCCATTTACTTTCCGTCCACTGATATCCTTCCCCACTATCATTCTACAACCTACAGTAGGCCTAGCTGTCACTATACTACCATATGAACAGCTCCCGCACTCATCTACTGTTTTCTTTACCCTTACTTTTTGATAATTACATTTTTCAAACTGTGTCAGCAATTTTTCAGCTTAATAAACAAGAAAGATGAAGAAAGAAGACCACATGACGCCAGGCTGTATATATACACAACAGCAGGTATTTGTTGACAAAAATCTATTTTTCTTGAACCATTTTCCAAATATAAATAATCCAAAAAAGCAGTTTTTTTTTTAAAGAGGCTGTATGTTAACACCAGCATCCATGTATTTATCTATAAGCATTAATTTCACTGTAACTTTAACTGCAAAGATTAATAGTGCTGCCTGAAATGAGTTGCATACAGTCCTGAGCAACCCCAGACTGTCATCTACAACTCTTAAGGGCAATTGGAAGACTTTTGATTCAGGTAGGACAAATTGTTTAGACCCAAATCGAATGTGAAGAAAATTTCAAGAAATTCTCTCATCACTAAAGCTTATTAAAACTTAAAACAAAGTTATATCAAGTGGTGCATATACAAGGGGGTTGAACAGAATGGAGATGGAGAAAACATATTAATAAGTAAACATAGAAATTAACCGAATATGTGTTGGCTATAACTTTTAAAAACCGTTTGCTCCTTGCAGTCAGTGGATGTTGCCAACAAGTTATACTATGTAAATGCCTTTATATTCATAATCTTGAAGAGCGGTAATTAGAGGTTTAGAGAATTTCATATACAATATACTTTTTGAACCACATTTTGAAGAATGGCACTGTATTGAATAAAGTAATATTTGACAGGCATTTACATTTAGCTTATACATCAGGAGACGTGATATGAACAGAGCACTACTTCTACCACATGTGTAAGTTAAGAATACATTTTACATTTTATGATTCAATAGCACCTTACCTTACGGGCACTTCTGCCAAGTTCCTCCCCATAATTTGTACCCAGAATTTCGAAATGGATATTTGGATTGTCACCAACATCATTAAATTCTAAAATTCCTGTAAGTCCACTTACTGCACCCTAAAAACAAACAAAAAAAAAAAATAGGACAACACATTTCAATGAGTTAGTGTTAGTAATTATGCTTATTGCATATAATGTGTGAACATTTTATTTCCTTTTCAGTGACTACACTGTAAATATATCGGGGTCTGTGTACTGAGTCAGACTGAAGTTCCTTTGGCCACCCAGAGTGAATAATTCTGAGGGCCTACCACTCTATCTACACAGAACATGTGCATATCCACTTCAAATTAGTGGCAAATGATTGGCTCTCATGTCAGCTGAACCATAGGGGCCATTTATTGTGTCAGAGCCTGTGAACACCACAAGTTCCTCTGGTGCTCTGGTGGGCCAATCTGACACTATCTGTGTATACTCAGTTTCTTGCTGAAGCTGAGGTATATCCAGTAACGTAAAGAGGTATGGTATGACATTGCAAAGACCAGTGACTTGCCACAGTGATCAGGTGATGTAACACCCTCTAGTTTCCTAGGACTCTGAGTTTTTATGAAAAGATTATCTCTTTGTATTTTTTTATTTTTACAAAGGGACTGCCAATCTGTCTATCTATCTAAAATAGCAAAAATTCAACACTCAAAAATCAATGAAAATACTAAAATATCTATTCACCCATGTGTATATGTGACATTTCGGCTAAACCTTAGAGCCTTTCTCAAGCAGTTGTACATGAGAACAGATTATATATATATATATATATATATATATATATATATAGTGCATGTGCAATGATACATAAATCAATATACATAATTAAAGATTAAAAATGAGAAAAAAATGCCAAAAGTGCCATAAAAGGTGCATAGTGCCATGATACATCATGGTATATCATAAGAATTATACACATTGTTATCATACCCCTATATAAAGTACAGTGAAGACAATGAATCATATAATGCAGTGATAAATATTCACTAAATAACATGACTACACCTGTAGAACACGTATTTATGTAGTTATCCAATAGATAAATCAAAGATCAGCTCACCAAGAGACAAACAACATGTGCGTTCTCCTCATGCCAATGTGCGGGTCCATGGATAATAGAGGAAACAGAGGAGGGCTAAAGTGTATTACACATGTCTGGCCTGCACTTTGCCACTCAGGAGCAGGCGGCGGCCATCTTGGAATGGGGAAAAGAAAAGGGCAGATCGCTCTGTAGTCAGGAATCACTGACATGCGCACTAGCTGTTTATATGGCGCAGTCTCCATATTAGAAAATGTCAAAATAACTAGAGAGCAGATTGTAAAGGCTGGCATATAACTCATCTGCAACTAAATATAAGGAAATAAAAATGTACAAATAAAGTACATACTAGAAACTTAGATTTTTAAGTCAACCAGAGAACAGAGATCTCCTCATATGGATGGTAACGGTGTGTAAATAAAGTGGCATCACTAAAAGAGTGAAAGAAGGGGACATCACTCCAGAAACTGGAGAAAAGCCCCCTACCTGCAGGTAAACCAATAGATTGGACATTCCCCCTCTCAGCTACACTCATATCTAGCGTTCACTACAATGTCACACCACCTTCAATGGTAATGAGTGAGAATATGTAGCACACAATAAATAGTAATTTCCTATGTCACCTCAACAAAAACTATATATATATATATATATATATATATATATATATATATATACACAATAATATTTTATTAAAACATTAAAAAAAGATGTCCTGCAAGTCGAATGCTTTTTAAGGCCCAACTAAACAAATAAAAAATATAAAAAATATTAATCATGGATATATGAAACATAAAAAAAAACACAAAATAATGATAAAATATGCTGTAAAACACTTGCTATAACATTGGTGCTGTTTAGAAAAACACAGGGAATGGAGGGCAAGCCAACCACTGCACGCTCCCCATTATTAGAGAACAGAGTGATAATAAATTCTATTTGAAATCTACATTGAAGCCCCTGGGTTTCAGAGTATTTAATCAAAAGATCCAGTGAAGCTTTTTTTGTTCAGAATATCAGATCTATTACCACCCCTCCTCAATGGGGGGACGTGGCCAATTATCTGAAACCGTAACTGATGTTCACTATGTTAGTATTCAGAAAAATGTTTAGGCACTGGTAAGTCCTGACGCTTCTAAGAATAGTATAGCGATGCTGGTTAAGTCAGGTTTGAAAGTGTAGTTTCACCCACATAAAGTAAATTGCAGAGGCAAGATAGTACATAAATGACGTGATCACTATTACAAGTAAAAAAAAATTGATAGCAAAAGTCTCTCCCGTGTCCAGGTGTGTAAAACTGTCGCCTTTAATCATCAGATGGCAGTTGACACACCTCAGACAAACTAAGCAATCAGATTTTTGTGTGGACAGAAGAGTCCATGTAGAACTCAAATTGTGTGATACATCAGCAGATACCAATTGATCCCTAAGATTCCTGGATCTGCGATAAGAAAATAAAGAAAGGGTTGTAAATTCTGGAACACCCTTTATGCATCCAGATAGCATAGGCCAATGGCATTTAATGATATAATTAATGCGCAAACCATGCTCATTATAGGTAGAAATAAAAGGAATCTTGGTTACAGTAGAGGATCTAACTCTCCTTTGTAATGTGTATTGTCTTTCAACAGTAAGTACTTTAGATTTCTGTGGTTTTAGTATTGAATTGGGCTAACCCCTCTTTTGGAATTTATGAACCATATTATCCAAAGTATTCATGAGGGTTGTGTCGTCAGACACAATACGTTTTACACATAAGAATTGACTGAATGGTAAATGTTGGATCATATTTCTAGGATGACAACTGCCATATCTAAGCATAGAGTTCTTATCAGTAGGTTTAGAAAATATTTCTGTTTGTAATCTGCCATTCAGTACCCTTACAGTGGTGTCTAGAAATTCAATATGACTGTAGGAGTATACAACAGTAAATTTGACTCCAGGGTCAATATCATTGAGAAAGGTGTGAAAAGTAAGTAAGGACTCAGAAGACCCCAACCAGATGAGGAAGATGTCATCAATGTAACGCCACCACCTCAGAACATGAGAGAAGTGGTGGGAAACATAGATGATGTCCTCCTCAAGATGTCTCATATACATATTAGCACGCCACATTAGACCCCATGACTATGCCTTTCTGTTGAATATAAACATCATTTTGAAATGAAAAATTAATTGCATCGTAGCACAAAGTCTAAAAGTGACACAATGAAATATTGCTATCTATCTATAAAACAAAAATTAGGGCAGCACTATCTAAAATCATCAAGTAAGTGGAGTTCCAGCAGTCAGATGTATAAAAACATCAAAGGAAATATAAAAAAGAAGAACGGCAACACATCTAGTTGGTGAAAAATGTGTGTCCTTTATTCACCCAAACAGCTACGTATCAATCCTCTTACTGGGACTGCTTTCAATCAAGTGAATGTCAGTCAGTAACAAATGTTTAAAGATATATATACTATCTTTAAATATTTGTTACTGACTGACATTCACTTGGTTGAGAACAGTCCCAGTAAGCGGACTGAAACATCGCTGTTTGGGTGAATAAAGGACAGACATTTTTCACCAACTGGATGTGAGCAGTTCATCATTTTTATCTATCTATCTATCATTAGAGATGGCCTTCGAGTTCACCCAACGGTCGTTTTGCAGCAAACTTTGCTGGTGTCATATTCTTTTGCATTGTGCTGAACTTTGACCCATGACAGATGCATCAGGTGGTACAGGACAGCTAATTGAGATGTTTCAGCACATGGACACACCCCCTACCCTATAAATAAACCCGATCTGGCTGCCATTTTACATTCAGTCTTTTGCCAGTGTAGGGAGAGGTTGCTGTGTGGAGCAGGGACAGACTGTTAGAAACACCAAACGCTAGCTAATAGGGCCACAAAAGTCCTTTTAAGGACTGGTATAGGTGTGCTATCAATTGGTGTGACATACTGAGGGGTGTGATATCCTTATAATATACTTTCTAACATAGACATTATATTGTAGTGCATTTGTATTGTGCAGCATTTGTGTGTGGTTCTGCTGAGATACCGCAGCTATACAGAAGGACAAATGCAATTGGAACAACTAATTGCAACTGGTGTGATATACCAGTTGCCCCCCAAAAAAACTGATTGAGGCAGGGGTGCGATATACCTATAATATAATTTCTATATAGTGCATTTGTATTATGCAGCATTTGTGTGCCATTCTGCTAAGATACCACAGTTATACAGATGGACAAATGCAATTGGAACAACTAATTCCAACTGGTGTGATATACCAGTTGTCCCCCCAAAAAGTGATTGAGGCAGGGTTGTGATATACCTATAAGATCATTTCTATATAGTGCATTTGTATTGTGCAGCATTTCTATGCGGTTCTGCTGAGATATCGCAGCTATACAAAAGGACAAACGCTATTAGAACAAATAATTCCAACTGGTGTGATACATAAGTTGCACCCCAAAAAACTGATTGAGACAGGGGTGTGATATACCAATAACATGCTTTCTATATAGTGCATGTGTATTGTGTAGCATTTATGTGCGGTTCTGCTGAGATACCATAGCTATACAGAGGGACAAACACTATTTGAATAACTAATTGCAACTGGTGTAATATGCCAATTGCCACACAAAAAAAAACTGATAGAGGCAAAGGTGTGATATACCTATAATATAACTTCTATATAGTGCATTTGTATTTTGCAGCAGTTGTGTGCGGTTCTGATGAGATGCGTTAATTTCTTAACGATAATTTGTTTTCCCTTAGTCCTAACAGCAGCACACAAATATCCCTCCCTTTTGTTTTTTGAGAGTTTCTTGTTATGACACACTGATGTATGGGGGTTTGGCCTCTTATAGTGAGGTAATGGGGGCGTGGATTTATCGGATTACTTTACTTCATTAAATATTCCGTCTGTCCTACCAGTTTCACTGGGGCGGATAAACCCCACATGTGCTGCTGTTAGGACTAAGGGAAAACAAATTATCGTTAAGAAATTAACGCTTCCCTTACGTCCTAACCAGCAGCACATGTGGGGACTTAGCAAGAAGTTAGCCTAAAGGGTAGGGACTTCAATGCTGAATGGAATTCAAAACAGACCGCCCAAAGGCAGTGTCTTCTGATCCCCTGAGGTTGAGTCTATAATGGCTCACAAAAGTAGAATGTGAGCTCCAGGAGGCCGCGGAACAGATCTGTTCCAGTGGAATAAGAGACCTTTCGGCCCAACTAGTAGAGACTGCTCGGGTGGAGTGAGCAGTAACAAAGGCAGGAGGAGGTCTATTCTGGGAAACGAAAGATTCTCTGATGGCCTCTCTGATCCATCTACTTAGAGTAGGCTTAGAGGCCTTCTTCCCTTTATTCCTGCCAAAGAACAGGATAAGAAGATTCTCTGACCTTCTGAACTCCCGGGATCTCTCAATGTAGATTCTCAAACATCTGGCCACATCCAGAGTATGGAGGGAAGTTTCTTCTGCAGAGGAAGAAGAGGAACATAACACAGGCAAAGACACAACTTGATTAATGTTGTGCACAGAGGGCACCTTAGGCAAAAAGGTGGGTAAAAAACGTAAAAAGGACTCTGTCCGGTAAAAATAAAGTGTTTGGCTCATACGCCGAAAAAGCCTGAAGCTCTGAAAAGCGTTTGGCCGAAGTTACGGCCAACAAAAAGGTTACCTTCCAGGATAAAAACTTAAAGTCCACTTCTTCCAAGGGTTCAAAGGGAGGACCACTCAACCCTTTAAGCACCACTGAGAGATCCCACTGCGGTATAGGTCTTGAAATGCTAGGCTTAAGCTGTACGGCTCCTTTAAGGAACCTCTTAATCAGAGGGTCTTGATGTAAAGATCTGCCAAAGACGGCTGACAGAGCAGAGATCTGTACCTTGAGTGTAGAAGGGCTGAGGCCCTTATCTAGTCCATCCTGCATGAACTGTAGAATAGCTGATACTGGAGGATCCTGAGATGGTACTTGGTACTATGGCACACCATAGAAGAAAAATGCGCTTTACCCTGGCGTAGGCCTTGACAGTCGCAGGAGCTCTGGAATGAGACATCGTTCTTAAGACCGCTGCTGATAGCCCTTCAGGCTCTAGAAGGGACTCATCAATCTCCAGGCTGTCAGATTGAGTCTGGATGGATCCAGACAGAGCTGAGTGCCCCGGGACACCAGGTTCTGCATTGGGGGAAGCTTCCAATATTGCCCTCGGCTCATCTGCATGAGCAGGGTAAACCAAGACCTCCTGGGCCAGAATGGAATCACGGCTATTACTGAGGCTTGGTCCTGCCGAATCTTCATCAATACCCGGGGTATCATGGCGATGGGAGGAAAGATGTAGGCCAGCCTGAACTCCCATGGAATTGACAGAGCATCTACTGCCAAGGGATTGTCCTCCCGATACAGGGAACAGAACGTTTCCACTTTGGCATTGAATCTTGTCGCCATGAGATCTATGTCCGGGCGACCCCACCGGAGAGTGATCTGATGAAAGATCTCCTGATTCAGAGACATTTCTCCCAGAGCTGGGACTCCTCTGCTGAGCTGGTCCGCAACCACATTCAGGGACCCCCGAATGTGGACTGTTGAAAGGTGGGAAAGATTCTGCTCTGCCCAAGACAGAATTAGACCTACTTCAGAGAGTAGACTCTGAGACCTGGTGCCTCCCTGTTTGTTGATGTAGGATACCGCAGTAGAATTGTCCGAGCGAACCCTTACAGCCTTGTTTCTGATAAGGGGGAAAAAATGAAAGAGAGCCATCCGGATTGCTCTGAGTTCTCTCAGATTGGATGATATCAAATGCTTTTGAGGGCTCCAGGATCCTTGAACTTGAAGTTCCTCTAGATGGGCACCCCAGCCTAGAAGGGATGCATCTGTTGTCAACAGGATCCAACAAGGTTGGATCAAGGACCTCCCATCTTTGACCTGTTTCCACCACTTCAGTGAGCGGCGAGCTTGAGATGACAGGGAGCACTTTGTCTCTAGCCCTCTGGGAGTTCGATCCCATAGACTCAGAACTTCCGCTTGAAGAGGGCGAATATGCCACAAGGCCCAAGGAACCGCATCCACGGCTGCTGACATTAGGCCTAACATCCTCATCAATACTCTGATAGTTACCCGGCGGGGAACCATGAGTTGATCTGCAGTCTTGGAAATGCGTAACTTCCTTTCCGGAGAAAGGTAGAGTGTCATGTTGGCAGAATCTATTATGAACCCCAGAAACCTCCTGGTAGTGGAGGGAGAAATCTCTGACTTCTGCCAATTGATAATCCAGCCCAAGCGCTGGAGGAAGGACTGAGCCTGCAGAAGATGAAGATGAAGCGTCTCTACTGAGTGGGCTTTTAGAAGCCAATCGTCCAGATATGGAATGATCCCCAGGCCTCTCAATCTGAGGGGAGCTACTACAGCTATCACCACTTTGGTGAAGATGTAAGGCGCGGTTGTGATGCCGAAGGGAAGCGCGGCAAACTGAAAATGTTTCACCGTACCCCTGAGACTCACTGCCACTCGTAGATACTTCCTGTGGGCCTGGCACACAGGGATGTGGAGATAGGCATCCCTTAGATCCAGTGTGACCATCAGGTCCCCTGGGCTCAGGATGCTGATTACCGATTTGATGGTTTCCATCCGGAACCGCCTTTTCTTTATGAATCGGTTGAGGTAGTGGAGATCTATGATCATGCGCCAATCTCCTGTGTCTTTGAGATCAAGGAAAACTGGCGAATAGACGCCGGATCCAATCTCTTCTGGAGGAACCTCCTCCAAGGCCCCTTTCCGCCTGTATTCCAGTATAGACTCCTCCAACACCGTTTGCTTCTCGCGTGGAAGTAATCTTGTCAAAACAAATTTTTCTGGGGGAACAGATAAAAATTCTATCCTGTACCCTGTCCTTATTATATTCAGGACCCAGGGATCTGGAACAAACTCTGTCCAGGTATTTAGAAAAAAAGTTAAACGGCCTCCGACTGGGAGGTCTGAAAGAATAGGAGTCAAATTTATGAATGGATCTGACGGAAGGGGAGGGCCGTCACTGGTCGGCTTTATTGTTTTTGTTCCCACCGGAACGATATGATCCTCCCCTCCTGGACCCACGGCCTCGCTGAGGCCTGGATAGGCCCTGAAAGGGTCTGGACCCTCTACCCTGCCTACCCCTACCCTTAGGGGTTTGAGGAAGGCATTTGCCCTTTTTATCGACAAGAACCTCCATAATGCGGTCCAGTTCAGTCCCAAAAAGCCTTCCTGGCTCGTAAGGGAGGCTGCATAAATTATACTTGGAGGCATTATCTGCCACCCAAGGTTTTAGCCATAGTGGCCTCCTACCCGCTGAAGAGAGGGCCATAGCTTTAGAGGCTAATTTTAACTGTTGTGGGCCAGAGTCACACAGAAATTCCACGGCAAGTAGAATGGACTTAAACTGCGCCAGGATGTCATCACGGGATATGCCAGAGTCGATATCCGACTGCACCTGTCGGAGGCGTCTTTGGAGGAAGACAGCTACCTCCGTAGAGGATATGGCCACAGATGCAGCAGCAGTAGAGTAAGACCTTCTCAAGGTGCATTCTACCCGCCTGTCCATCGGGTCCTGTAAGTTGGAGCCGTCATCAGCCGGGACAAGAGTCCTCTTAGACAATTTTGCAATTGCCAAATCAACTTTGGGCACAGTGCCCCACTGGTCAAATTGGGATGTCACAATCGGGAACATGGACTTGAAGCGCTTTGAAATCTAAGAGCATGGCAGCCAAATGGCTGCCCCCGTCTGTCCTGCAGTCCCAAGGACAGAAAAAAACACACTGATGTATGGGGGGTTTGGCCTCTTATAGTGAGGTAATGGGGGCGTGGATTTATCTGATTACTTTACTTCATTAAATATTCCGTCTGTCCTACCAGTTTCACTGGGGCGGATAAACCCCACATGTGCTGCTGGTTAGGACGTAAGGGAAACTGCAGCTATATAGAGGGACAAACGCTATTGGAACAACTAATTGCAACTGGTGTGATATACCAGTTGCCTCCCAAAAAGCCTGATTGAGGCAGGGGTGTGATATAACTATAATATAATTTCTATATAGTGCAATTGTATTGTGTAGCATTTGTGTGCTGTTCTGATGAGATACCAGAGCTATACAGAGGGACAAACACTATTGGAACAACCAATTTTAACTGGTGTGATAAACCAGTACCCAGATCAGCCCAAGGAGGGTTGTCCCTGCTGTTGCTGACGCCAAGATCTCTAATGTCAGTGATGGTGAAGGTGACGAGGATGATGTGTCGATGGACGTCATGTGGGTGCCCACAAGAGAGGAAGAGGAGGGGAGTTCAGAGGGAGAGACGGAGCAGCAGATAGGGAGGAGAAGCAGGCAGAACTCGCAGTGCACAGGAGATAAAAAGAAGACTGTAATTGTATCTGGAGCCATCCACCATGCACGGTCACATCTGGCACTCCCAGGACGCCACCATGGCGTCATCGCGTTCATCTGGCAAAAGGCAGGCTTCTGTGGCTCAAATGTTCAAATGTAAAAAAATTATGACGCCAGATAACCCTCTTGTCCAATGGCTAATCGCCGTCTTGTCGGAACTGCTAGCCCGCCAACTACTGGCATATAAACTGGTGGATTCGGAGGCCTTTTGAAAATTTGTGGCCATTGGCACCCTGCAATGGAAGGTCCCCGGAAGGAAATATTTCTCCCAGAAGGGCATCCCAGAGCTATATGGCCATGTTTAGTGGCAAGTGAATGTATCTCTGGTACACAGTGTCGGTGCCAAGAAACATCTGACCACAGACATGTGGTCTATAGTGATGAGCGAGCATGCTTGGCCGAACTGCTGTTCGGCTTGAAAATAGCTATGCAGATCTGAGTGCTCGGTTGAATAATTCGGGTGCTTGAATACAATGAAAGTCAATGGGCGAACCAAAGGCACCCCCAGCTCGGAAGAGAAGAGGGTGTCTGCTTTATTTAAAAAAGTTAGAAATTGATGGAAACCCCATTAAAATGGTTTGGCAACAGCATTAAGAGGATAGCTGGATGCGTCTTAGATAGGGATGAGCGAACTCGAACTGTATAGTTCGGGTTCGTACCGAATTTTGGGGTGTCCGTGACACGGACCCGAACCCGGACATTTTCGTAAAAGTCCGGGTTCGGGTTCGGTGTTCGTCGCTTTCTTCGCGCTTTTGTGACGCTTTCTTGGCGCTTTTTGAAAGGCTGCAAAGCAGCCAATCAACAAGCGTCATACTACTTGCCCCAAGAGGCCATCACAGCCATGCCTACTATTGGCATGGCTGTGATTGGCCAGAGCACCATGTGACCCAGCCTCTATTTAAGCTGGAGTCACATAGCGCCGCCCGTCACTCTGCTCTGATTAGCGTAGGGAGAGGTTGCGGCTGCGACAGTAGGGCGAGATTAGGCAGATTAACTCCTCCAAAGGACTTGATTAACTGATCGATCTGCAGCTGTGGATCATTGAGCTGCTGATCCTCAATTGCTCACTGTTTTTAGGCTGCACAGACCGTTTGTCAGTCTCATTTTTCTGGGGTGATCGGCGGCCATTTTGTGTCTTGTGGTGCGCCAGCACAAGCTGCGACCAAGTGCATTTAACCCTCAATGGTGTGGTTGTTTTTTGGCTAAAGCCTACATCAGGGTGAAGCTGTGACACCAAGTGCATTTAACCAGCAATAGTCTGTTCATTTTTTGGCCATATACAAAATCAGGGGCAAGCTGCGCCTGTCACCAAGTGCATTTAACCCTCAATGGTGTGGTTGTTTTTTGGCTAAAGCCTACATCAGGGTGAAGCTGTCACACCAAGTGCATTTAACCAGCAATAGTCTGTTCATTTTTTGGCCATATACAAAATCAGGGGCAAGCTGCGCCTGTCACCAAGTGCATTTAACCCTCAATGGTGTGGTTGTTTTTTGGCTAAAGCCTACATCAGGGTGAAGCTGTCACACCAAGTGCATTTAACCAGCAATAGTCTGTTCATTTTTTGGCCATATACAAAATCAGGGGCAAGCTGCGCCTGTCACCAAGTGCATTTAACCCTCAATGGTGTGGTTGTTTTTTGGCTAAAGCCTACATCAGGGTGAAGCTGTCACACCAAGTGCATTTAACCAGCAATAGTCTGTTCATTTTTTGGCCATATCCCAGTCTAATTCTGTCACTAAATCCATACCGGTCACCCAGCGCCTAAATACTAGGCCTCAAATTTATATCCAGCTAAATCTGTCCCTAGTGCTGTAGCTGGGCGAGTTATTTAGTGTCCGTTCAAGCACATTTCTTGTTCTGGGTTGAAATACAATTCCCAATTTAGCAATTTCATAATTTAGTGGTTCCTGCTATATCAGAGCTCTTTGAAATCTATCCCAAAAAGGGTATATAATATTGAAGGTGCACATAGGGTCATTCAGAGTAACTTCACACACACCCGCTACTGTGTATTTCCAAGTCTAATTCTGTCACTAAATCCATACCGGTGACCCAGCGCCTAAATACTAGGCCTCAAATTTAATTCCCTCTAAATCTCTCGTTACCCACCGCTGTACTGTTGTTGCTGGGCAAGATATTTAGTGTCCGTCAAAGCACATTTTTTGTTCTGGGTTGAAGTACAATTCCCAATTTAGCAATTTCATAATTTAGTGGTTTCTGCTATATCAGAGCTATTTGAAATCTATCCCAAAAAGGGTATATAATATTGAAGGTGCACATAGGGTCATTCAGAATAACTTCACACACACCCGCTACTGTGTATTTCCAAGTCTAATTCTGTCACTAAACCCATACCTGTCACCCAGCGCCTAAATACTAGGCCTCAAATTTAAATCCCTCTAAATCTCTCGTTACCGTTGTCCTGTTGTAGCTGGGAAAGTTATTTAGTGCCCGTCAAAGCACATTTTTTGTTCTGGGTTGAAGTACAATTCCCAATTTAGCAATTTCATAATTTAGTGGTTCCTGCTATATCAGAGCTATTTGAAATCTATCCCAAAAAGGGTATATAATATTGAAGGTGCACATAGGGTCATTCAGAATAACTTCACACACACCCGCTACTGTGTATTTCCAAGTCTAATTCTGTCACTAAATCCATACCGGTGACCCAGCGCCTAAATACTAGGCCTCAAATTTAATTCCCTCTAAATCTCTCGTTACCCACCGCTGTACTGTTGTTGCTGGGCAAGATATTTAGTGTCCGTCAAAGCACATTTTTTGTTCTGGGTTGAAGTACAATTCCCAATTTAGCAATTTCATAATTTAGTGGTTTCTGCTATATCAGAGCTATTTGAAATCTATCCCAAAAAGGGTATATAATATTGAAGGTGCACATAGGGTCATTCAGAATAACTTCACACACACCCGCTACTGTGTATTTCCAAGTCTAATTCTGTCACTAAACCCATACCTGTCACCCAGCGCCTAAATACTAGGCCTCAAATTTAAATCCCTCTAAATCTCTCGTTACCGTTGTCCTGTTGTAGCTGGGAAAGTTATTTAGTGCCCGTCAAAGCACATTTTTTGTTCTGGGTTGAAGTACAATTCCCAATTTAGCAATTTCATAATTTAGTGGTTCCTGCTATATCAGAGCTATTTGAAATCTATCCCAAAAAGGGTATATAATATTGAAGGTGCACATAGGGTCATTCAGAATAACTTCACACACACCCGCTACTGTGTATTTCCAAGTCTAATTCTGTCACTAAATCCATACCGGTGACCCAGCGCCTAAATACTAGGCCTCAAATTTAATTCCCTCTAAATCTCTCGTTACCCACCGCTGTACTGTTGTTGCTGGGCAAGATATTTAGTGTCCGTCAAAGCACATTTTTTGTTCTGGGTTGAAGTACAATTCCCAATTTAGCAATTTCATAATTTAGTGGTTTCTGCTATATCAGAGCTATTTGAAATCTATCCCTAAAAGGGTATATAATATTGAAGGTGCACATAGGGTCATTCAGAATAACTTCACACACACCCGCTACTGTGTATTTCCAAGTCTAATTCTGTCACTAAACCCATACCTGTCACCCAGCGCCTAAATACTAGGCCTCAAATTTATATCCAGCTAAATCTGTCCCTAGTGCTGTAGCTGGGCGAGTTATTTAGTGTCCGTTCAAGCACATTTCTTGTTCTGGGTTGAAATACAATTCCCAATTTAGCAATTTCATAATTTAGTGGTTCCTGCTATATCAGAGCTCTTTGAAATCTATCCCAAAAAGGGTATATAATATTGAAGGTGCACATAGGGTCATTCAGAGTAACTTCACACACACCCGCTACTGTGTATTTCCAAGTCTAATTCTGTCACTAAATCCATACCGGTGACCCAGCGCCTAAATACTAGGCCTCAAATTTAATTCCCTCTAAATCTCTCGTTACCCACCGCTGTACTGTTGTTGCTGGGCAAGATATTTAGTGTCCGTCAAAGCACATTTTTTGTTCTGGGTTGAAGTACAATTCCCAATTTAGCAATTTCATAATTTAGTGGTTTCTGCTATATCAGAGCTATTTGAAATCTATCCCAAAAAGGGTATATAATATTGAAGGTGCACATAGGGTCATTCAGAATAACTTCACTCACACCCGCTACTGTGTATTTCCAAGTCTAATTCTGTCACTAAACCCATACCTGTCACCCAGCGCCTAAATACTAGGCCTCAAATTTAAATCCCTCTAAATCTCTCGTTACCGTTGTCCTGTTGTAGCTGGGAAAGTTATTTAGTGCCCGTCAAAGCACATTTTTTGTTCTGGGTTGAAGTACAATTCCCAATTTAGCAATTTCATAATTTAGTGGTTCCTGCTATATCAGAGCTATTTGAAATCTATCCCAAAAAGGGTATATAATATTGAAGGTGCACATAGGGTCATTCAGAATAACTTCACACACACCCGCTACTGTGTATTTCCAAGTCTAATTCTGTCACTAAATCCATACCGGTGACCCAGCGCCTAAATACTAGGCCTCAAATTTAATTCCCTCTAAATCTCTCGTTACCCACCGGTGTACTGTTGTTGCTGGGCAAGATATTTAGTGTCCGTCAAAGCACATTTTTTGTTCTGGGTTGAAGTACAATTCCCAATTTAGCAATTTCATAATTTAGTGGTTTCTGCTATATCAGAGCTATTTGAAATCTATCCCTAAAAGGGTATATAATATTGAAGGTGCACATAGGGTCATTCAGAATAACTTCACACACACCCGCTACTGTGTATTTCCAAGTCTAATTCTGTCACTAAACCCATACCTGTCACCCAGCGCCTAAATACTAGGCCTCAAATTTAAATCCCTCTAAATCTCTCGTTACCGTTGTCCTGTTGTAGCTGGGAAAGTTATTTAGTGCCCGTCAAAGCACATTTTTTGTTCTGGGTTGAAGTACAATTCCCAATTTAGCAATTTCATAATTTAGTGGTTCCTGCTATATCAGAGCTATTTGAAATCTATCCCAAAAAGGGTATATAATATTGAAGGTGCACATTGGGTCATTCAGAATAACTTCACACACACGCTTCTGTGCATTTCCAAGTCTAATTCTGTCACTAAATCCATACCGGTGACCCAGCGCCTAAATACTAGGCCTCAAATTTAATTCCCTCTAAATCTCTCGTTACCCACCGCTGTACTGTTGTTGCTGGGCAAGATATTTAGTGTCCGTCAAAGCACATTTTTTGTTCTGGGTTGAAGTACAATTCCCAATTTAGCAATTTCATAATTTAGTGGTTTCTGCTATATCAGAGCTATTTGAAATCTATCCCTAAAAGGGTATATAATATTGAAGGTGCACATAGGGTCATTCAGAATAACTTCACACACACCCGCTACTGTGTATTTCCAAGTCTAATTCTGTCACTAAATCCATACCGGTGACCCAGCGCCTAAATACTAGGCCTCAAATTTAATTCCCTCTAAATCTCTCGTTACCCACCGTTGTACTGTTGTTGCTGGGCAAGATATTTAGTGTCCGTCAAAGCACATTTTTTGTTCTGGGTTGAAGTACAATTCCCAATTTAGCAATTTCATAATTTAGTGGTTTCTGCTATATCAGAGCTATTTGAAATCTATCCCTAAAAGGGTATATAATATTCAAGGTGCACATTGGGTCATTCAGAATAACTTCACACACACACGCTTCTGTGCATTTCCAAGTCTAATTCTGTCACTAAATCCATACCGGTCACCCAGCGCCTAAATACTAGGCCTCAAATTTATATCCCGCTGAATTTGAATACAATACATTGGGCCAAATAATATATTTGTTGTTGTGGTGAACCATAACAATGAGAAAAACATCTAGTAAGGGACGCGGACGTGGACATGGTCGTGGTGGTGTTAGTGGACCCTCTGGTGCTGGGAGAGGACGTGGCCGTTCTGCCACATCCACACGTCCTAGTGTACCAACTACTTCAGGTCCCAGTAGCCGCCAGAATTTACAGCGATATATGGTGGGGCCCAATGCCGTTCTAAGGATGGTAAGGCCTGAGCAGGTACAGGCATTAGTCAATTGGGTGGCCGACAGTGGATCCAGCACGTTCACATTATCTCCCACCCAGTCTTCTGCAGAAAGCGCACAGATGGCGCCTGAAAACCAACCCCATCAGTCTGTCACATCACCCCCATGCATACCAGGGAAACTGTCTCAGCCTCAAGTTATGCAGCAGTCTCTTATGCTGTTTGAAGACTCCGCTGGCAGGGTTTCCCAAGGGCATCCACCTAGCCCTTCCCCAGCGGTGAAAGACATAGAATGCACTGACGCACAACCACTTATGTTTCCTGATGATGAGGACATGGGAATACCACCTCAGCATGTCTCTGATGATGACGAAACACAGGTGCCAACTGCTGCGTCTTTCTGCAGTGTGCAGACTGAACAGGAGGTCAGGGATCAAGACTGGGTGGAAGACGATGCAGGGGACGATGAGGTCCTAGACCCCACATGGAATGAAGGTCGTGCCACTGACTTTCACAGTTCGGAGGAAGAGGCAGTGGTGAGACCGAGCCAACAGCGTAGCAAAAGAGGGAGCAGTGGGCAAAAGCAGAACACCCGCCGCCAAGAGACTCCGCCTGCTACTGACCGCCGCCATCTGGGACCGAGCACCCCAAAGGCAGCTTCAAGGAGTTCCCTGGCATGGCACTTCTTCAAACAATGTGCTGACGACAAGACCCGAGTGGTTTGCACGCTGTGCCATCAGAGCCTGAAGCGAGGCATTAACGTTCTGAACCTGAGCACAACCTGCATGACCAGGCACCTGCATGCAAAGCATGAACTGCAGTGGAGTAAACACCTTAAAACCAAGGAAGTCACTCAGGCTCCCCCTGCTACCTCTTCTGCTGCTGCCGCCTCGGCCTATTCTGCTGCTGCCGCCTCGGCCTCTTCCTCCGCCTCTGGAGGAACGTTGGCACCTGCCGCCCAGCAAACAGGGGATGTACCACCAACACCACCACCACCACCTCCGTCACCAAGCGTCTCAACCATGTCACACGCCAGCGTTCAGCTCTCCATCTCACAAACATTTGATAGAAAGCGTAAATTCCCACCTAGCCACCCTCGATCCCTGGCCCTGAATGCCAGCATTTCTAAACTACTGGCCTATGAAATGCTGTCATTTAGGCTGGTGGACACAGACAGCTTCAAACAGCTCATGTCGCTTGCTGTCCCACAGTATGTTGTTCCCAGCCGGCACTACTTCTCCAAGAGAGCCGTGCCTTCCCTGCACAACCAAGTATCCGATAAAATCAAGTGTGCACTGCGCAACGCCATCTGTAGCAAGGTCCACCTAACCACAGATACGTGGACCAGTAAGCACGGCCAGGGACGCTATATCTCCCTAACTGCACACTGGGTAAATGTAGTGGCAGCTGGGCCCCAGGCGGAGAGCTGTTTGGCGCACGTCCTTCCGCCGCCAAGGATCGCAGGGCAACATTCTTTGCCTCCTGTTGCCACCTCCTCCTTCTCGGCTTCCTCCTCCTCTTCTTCCACCTGCTCATCCAGTCAGCCACACACCTTCACCACCAACTTCAGCACAGCCCGGGGTAAACGTCAGCAGGCCATTCTGAAACTCATATGTTTGGGGGACAGGCCCCACACCGCACAGGAGTTGTGGCGGGGTATAGAACAACAGACCGACGAGTGGTTGCTGCCGGTGAGCCTCAAGCCCGGCCTGGTGGTGTGTGATAATGGGCGAAATCTCGTTGCAGCTCTGGGACTAGCCAATTTGACGCACATCCCTTGCTTGGCGCATGTGCTGAATTTGGTGGTGCAGAAGTTCATTCACAACTACCCCGACATGTCAGAGCTGCTGCATAAAGTGCGGGCCGTCTGTTCGCGCTTCCGGCGTTCACATCCTGCTGCTGCTCGCCTGTCTGCGCTACAGCGTAACTTCGGCCTTCCCGCTCACCGCCTCATATGCGACGTGCCCACCAGGTGGAACTCCACCTTGCACATGCTGGACAGACTGTGCGAGCAGCAGCAGGCCATAGTGGAGTTTCAGCTGCAGCACGCACGGGTCAGTCGCACTACAGAACAGCACCACTTCACCACCAATGACTGGGCCTCCATGCGAGACCTGTGTGCCCTGTTGCGCTGTTTCGAGTACTCCACCAACATGGCCAGTGGCGATGACACCGTTATCAGCGTTACAATACCACTTCTATGTCTCCTTGAGAAAACACTTAGGGCGATGATGGAACAGGAGGTGGCCCAGGAGGAGGAGGAGGAGGATGAGGAAGAGGGGTCATTTTTAGCACTTTCAGGCCAGTCTCTTCGAAGTGACTCAGAGGGAGGTTTTTTGCAACAGCAGAGGCCAGGTACAAATGTGGCCAGCCAGGGCCCACTACTGGAGGACGAGGAGGACGAGGATGAGGAGGAGGTGGAGGAGGATGAGGATGAAGCATGGTCACAGCGGGGTGGCACCCAACGCAGCTCGGGTCCATCACTGGTGCGTGGCTGGGGGGAAAGGCAGGACGATGACGATACGCCTCCCACAGAGGACAGCTTGTCCTTACCCCTGGGCAGCCTGGCACACATGAGCGACTACATGCTGCAGTGCCTGCGCAACGACAGCAGAGTTGCCCACATTTTAACCTGTGCGGACTACTGGGTTGCCACCCTGCTGGATCCACGCTACAAAGACAATGTGCCCACCTTACTTCCTGCACTGGAGCGTGATAGGAAGATGCGCGAGTACAAGCGCACGTTGGTAGACGCGCTACTGAGAGCATTCCCAAATGTCACAGGGGAACAAGTGGAAGCCCAAGGCCAAGGCAGAGGAGGAGCAAGAGGTCGCCAAGGCAGCTGTGTCACGGCCAGCTCCTCTGAGGGCAGGGTTAGCATGGCAGAGATGTGGAAAACTTTTGTCAACACGCCACAGCTAACTGCACCACCACCTGATACGCAACGTGTTAGCAGGAGGCAACATTTTACTAACATGGTGGAACAGTACGTGTGCACACCCCTCCACGTACTGACTGATGGTTCGGCCCCATTCAACTTCTGGGTCTCTAAATTGTCCACGTGGCCAGAGCTAGCCTTTTATGCCTTGGAGGTGCTGGCCTGCCCGGCAGCCAGCGTTTTGTCTGAACGTGTATTCAGCACGGCAGGGGGCGTCATTACAGACAAACGCAGCCGCCTGTCTACAGCCAATGTGGACAAGCTGACGTTCATAAAAATGAACCAGGCATGGATCCCACAGGACCTGTCCGTCCCTTGTCCAGATTAGACATTAACTACCTCCCCATAACCATATATTATTGGACTCCAGGGCACTTCCTCATTCAATCCTATTTTTATTTTCATTTTACCATTATATTGCGATGCTACCCAAAGTTGAATGAACCTCTCCTCTGCCTGTGTGCTAGGCCTAAATATATGCCAATGGACTGTTGCAGTGGTGGCTGACATGAAGCCTGATTCTCTGCTATGACATGCAGACTAATTCTCTGCTGACATGAAGCCAGATTGTCTGTTACGGGACCTCTCTCCTCTGCCTGGGTGCTGGGCCTAAATTTATGACAATGGACTGTTGCAGTGGTGGCTGACGTGAAGCCTGATTCTCTGCTATGACATGCAGACTGATTCTCTGCTGTCATGAAGCCAGATTGTCTGTTACGGGACCTTTCTCCTCTACCTGGGTTCTGGGCCTAAATTTATGAAAATTGACTCTTACAGTGGTGGGTGACGTGAAGCCTGATTCTCTGCTATGATATGAAGACTGATTCTCTGCTGACATGAAGCCAGATTGTCTGTTACGGGACCTTTCTCCTCTGCCTGGGTTCTGGGCCTAAATTTATGAAAATTGACTCTTACAGTGGTGGGTGACGTGAAGCCTGATTCTCTGCTATGATATGAAGACTGATTCTCTGCTGACATGAAGCCAGATTGTCTGTTACGGGACCTTTCTCCTCTGCCTGGGTTCTGGGCCTAAATTTATGAAAATTGACTCTTACAGTGGTGGGTGACGTGAAGCCTGATTCTCTGCTATGATATGAAGACTGATTCTCTGCTGACATGAAGCCAGATTGTCTGTTACGGGACCTTTCTCCTCTGCCTGGGTTCTGGGCCTAAATTTATGAAAATTGACTCTTACAGTGGTGGGTGACGTGAAGCCTGATTCTCTGCTATGATATGAAGACTGATTCTCTGCTGACATGAAGCCAGATTGTCTGTTACGGGACCTTTCTCCTCTGCCTGGGTTCTGGGCCTAAATTTATGAAAATTGACTCTTACAGTGGTGGGTGACGTGAAGCCTGATTCTCTGCTATGATATGAAGACTGATTCTCTGCTGACATGAAGCCAGATTGTCTGTTACGGGACCTTTCTCCTCTGCCTGGGTTCTGGGCCTAAATTTATGAAAATTGACTCTTACAGTGGTGGGTGACGTGAAGCCTGATTCTCTGCTATGATATGAAGACTGATTCTCTGCTGACATGAAGCCAGATTGTCTGTTACGGGACCTCTCTCCTCTGCCTGGGTGCTGGGCCTAAATATATGCCAATGGACTGTTGCAGTGGTGGCTGACGTGAAGCCTCATTCTCTGCTATGACATGCAGACTAATTCTCTGCTGACATGAAGACAGATTCTCTGTTACGGGACCTCTCTCCTCTGCCTGGGTGCCGGGGCCTAAATATCTGAGAATGGACTGTTCCAGTGGTGGCTGACGTGAAGCCTCATTCTCTGCTATGACATGCAGACTAATTCTCTGCTGACATGAAGACAGATTCTCTGTTACGGGACCTCCCTCCTCTGCCTGGGTGCTGGGCCTAAATATATGCCAATGGACTGTTGCAGTGGTGGCTGACGTGAAGCCTCATTCTCTGCTATGACATGCAGACTAATTCTCTGCTGACATGAAGACAGATTCTCTGTTACGGGACCTCCCTCCTCTGCCTGGGTGCTGGGCCTAAATATATGCCAATGGACTGTTGCAGTGGTGGCTGACGTGAAGCCTCATTCTCTGCTATGACATGCAGACTGATTCTCTGCTGACATGAAGCCAGATTCTCTGTTACGGGACCTCTCTCCTCTGCCTGTGTGTGTGCTGGGCCTAAATATATGCCAATGGACTGTTGCAGTGGTGGCTGACGTGAAGCCTCATTCTCTGCTATGACATGCAGACTGATTCTCTGCTGACATGAAGCCAGATTCTCTGTTACGGGACCTCTCTCCTCTGCCTGTGTGTGTGCTGGGCCTAAATATATGCCAATGGACTGTTGCAGTGGTGGCTGACGTGAAGCCTCATTCTCTGCTATGACATGCAGACTAATTCTCTGCTGACATGAAGACAGATTCTCTGTTACGGGACCTCCCTCCTCTGCCTGGGTGCTGGGCCTAAATATATGCCAATGGACTGTTGCAGTGGTGGCTGACGTGAAGCCTCATTCTCTGCTATGACATGCAGACTAATTCTCTGCTGACATGAAGACAGATTCTCTGTTACGGGACCTCTCTCCTCTGCCTGGGTGCCGGGGCCTAAATATCTGAGAATGGACTGTTCCAGTGGTGGGTGACGGGAAGCCAGATTCTCTGCTATGGAACCTCTCTCCAATTGATTTTGGTTAATTTTTATTTATTTAATTTTTATTTTAATTCATTTCCCTATCCACATTTGTTTGCAGGGGATTTACCTACATGTTGCTGCCTTTTGCAGCCCTCTAGCTCTTTCCTGGGCTGTTTTACAGCCTTTTTAGTGCCGAAAAGTTCGGGTCCCTATTGACTTCAATGGGGTTCGGGTTCGGGACGAAGTTCGGATCGGGTTCGGATCCCGAACCCGAACATTTCCGGGATGTTCGGCCGAACTTCTCGAACCCGAACATCCAGGTGTTCGCTCAACTCTAGTCTTAGACTCCTATTATGTATGACATACAATAGACAACCCCACAAAGGCTATATGCCAAAAGCCAGGCATGTACAAGCCATCCAGCTATCCATGAGACAGATAACAGCAAACATTCCTTACAATGGCAACCTTGTGCACTATGAGATATTCCAAACCTGCTCTCATCTGACTGAGAACCAGTAACCCTCAAAGTTATTTTGCATCTGTTGGATGGTTTGGATAAACCTGCACACCTAGATCAATATCATTAGAGTGACAAAAAGTTTTCAGATTGTCCTAACATAATATTCAATAACCTTTCCATTCAGTTTTGTCATGTAAATACTAATTTGTATAAACATAGGCATATGGGAAAGACATGCAAATGAGCAGAATCTATCATGAACAGCGCCCTCTATTATTTGCATAGTGTTATGACAAGACTATTCACTTACAACAGCAAATAGTCTTGTCATAACACTATGCAACTAATGGAGGGTGCTGTTGATGAGTCATGATTCATGAGACTATTCGCTATATTGCTCTATATTAGTTTTTTAGAATATTCGTAATATTCGAAAAAACTAATATATAGCAATATAGCGAATAGTATGTAATAATTATGTAGTAAAACAGTGATAATATCTGACACTGGAAAAGCTGGGTAGTGTAGACCAATAGAGGGCATTGTTCATAACTCAATAGCGCCATCTATTGGTTTTCATAGTCTTATGACAGCTGAAAAACAAGGCAGATTCTGCTCATTTGCAAGTCTTTCCCATATGGTCATGTTTATGCAAATTAGTTTTTACATGACAAAACTGCATAGAAAGGTTATTGAATATTATGTTTGGACAATCAGAAAAGTTTTTGTCGCCCTAATGATATTGATCTAGGTGTGCAGGTCCACCCAAGCCATCAAACAGCAAAATAACTTTGAGGATTACTGGTTCTCAGTCAGATGAGAGCTTGTTTGGAATATCTCATAGTGCACAAGGCTGCCATTGTAAGTTATGCTGGCTGTTATCTGTCTCATGGATAGATTTATAGCTTGCACATACCTGGCTTTTGGCATATAGTGTTTGTGTGGTTGTCTATTGTATGTAATACATAATAGAAGTCTAAGATGCATCCAGTTATCCTCTTAATGCTGTTTCTAAACTGTTTTGATGGGGTTTCTATCAATTTCTAACCTTTTTTTTGAGCCAGACACTCTCTTCTCTTCCGAGCAGGGAGTGCCTGATTATTTCCCATTGACTTCCATTATACTCGGGTGCTCGCTCATCACTAGTGGTCTAGCAAACACAGGCAGGGAAGGTACAGAACTTTTACTGCCCACTGGGTGAACCTTATGACGGCTGTCAAGCATGCAACCTGTGGCACCCATGTGGATTTGGTGATACCACCACGGATTGCATGAAGGCCTGCATCTTCTTCTCCTCCTCCTACTCCATCATCCATCTCCTCCTCAGCTAACTCCTCCTTTTCGACTGCTACCGCCTCTTCTGCTGCACCCCACAGCTCCCCAGAACCTATTAGACATGCCAGGTGAGATGTTGCTCTGCGGTCACAGTGGCTAACTCACCTAAGCGCACTCACCTAGCTCATGACAGTGTGGAGTATCTCATGTTTCTAAAAATGAATGAGGCATGGATCTCGGAGGAATTCAACACCTGTGCCGAAAACATTTAATTGAAGTTTCTCATGCCAACCCACACATATCCGCCATCACTCAGAACAAATAATGGTCCCTGTCTTATGTAAATACAGCGGCATAAAAGGCCTTTTCTGTTCGGTGAATGCCTAATGTTTTGGACCTTGGAGGAATTCAACACCTGTGACGACCACGTGTTATCGAATTTCATCTATTATCATTAGTTTTTTTTTCAAGAGGGGGGATTTCGTTAGCCATGTTTTTAATCCAATTTTGTATTTTTTGTTCTATTAAACATATGTATTTGACATGTATTTGTACTGGCTACAGTAAAATTGATATTCAATGACCATCTAATATACCTCCAGCCACATAATCACTTGATGTTTTCTATTCGGTGAATGATTAATTTTTGGGGCCTGTAGTCCACTGGCCTGCAGTAAAATTGCTATCCAATGACCGTCTAATATTCCTCCAGCCACATAATCACTTGATCTTTTCTGTACGGTGAATGCTTAATTTTGGGGCCTGTAATCTAACTGGTAAACAGTAAAACTGTTATACGGTAACCGCCTAATGTACCTACAGCCACATTATCAATTGTTCTTTTCTGTACGGTGAATGAATAATATTTTGGGCCTATTGTCCACTGGCCTACAGTAAAATTGACATCCATTGACCGTCTAATATACCTCCAGCCACATAATCACTTGATGTTTTCTGTCCTTTGAATGAATAATTTCTTGGGCCTGTAGTCCACTGGCCTGCTGTAAAATTGATATCCATAGACCGTCTAATATACCTTCAGCCACATAATCACTTGATCTTTTCTGTACAGTGAATGCCTAATTGTTGGGGCCTCGGAGGAATTCAACACCTAAGACAACCACGTGTTATAAAATTTTACCTATTATCATTGGGGTTTATTTAGGAGGGGGGATTTCATTAGCCATGTTTTTAATCAAATTTTATATTTTTTGTTCTTTTTTGTATTACATATGTATTTGACATTTATGTGTACTGGCCTGCAGTAAAATTGATATCCAATGACTGTCTGATATACCTCCAGCCACATAATCAATTGTTATTTTCTGTACATTGAATGAATAATTTTTGGGGCCTGTACTCCACTGGCCTGAAGTAAAATTATTATCCAATAACCATCTAATATACCTCCAGCCACATAATCACTTGATGTTTTCTGTCTGGTGAATGCTAAATGTTTGGGGCCTGCAATCCCGTGGCCTAAAATAAAAAATTTCTATGCTCCAGCAGGCCCCATTTTTGACAGTTTTCCTTTAAGAAGCATAAAAATGGCCCCTGATTAAAATACATATATTTTGTGGGAATTTTTGCCATTGATCCCCCTCTGGTATTTCACTATCCATTTTGTTAGACGATTTGTGAACTTCTTGTAAGTATTTGCAGCCACCAAATACTTACAAAAAGTTCACAAATCGTCCAACAAAATGGATAGTGAAATACCAGAGGGGGATCAATGGCAAAAATTCCCACAAAATATATGTATTTTAATGACCTGAAGGTTTTTCAGTTTTGACTGCCATTAAAGCAAATGGAGCCATACGGTTTGTGAACATTTGATCACGTTTGCGCAATCGTGTTAGCGAATAGTCCCTGCCGATGTTCGTCCATCACTATCTATCATCTTTCTCCAGTATCTTTCTATTCATCTTTTGCATGTTTATCTATCAATTTGAACTACCATAGCTTAATTTCTATTTATGCTGAATGTTTAACAGTGTACTTTATCGTATTAGGTATAAATTAGAACAAGAGCTTCTTTTTAGCTTTCATTTGGCCAATTATGTAAATATATTCTGTTTAAATGTTTTGTTAAAGTGTTCTTGGCAATTGCTACGGTTTGCCTTTCCAATTTTAATTTAGGTAATAAATATTTAGGCTATGTTCCTTAATCAATAAAACATTATCTGTATTTGTATAATTATTATAACTGATATGCACATTACTGAAACAAATTCTAAAAGTCAGGATTATTTTTCCCATTTAAAACGTATACAATATGGTGGACTTCTCAATAGTAAGTACACTGAATAATAAAATTACCATAGCTATACAGTAGAGATCTCAAGGCTAATTTTACCATTTGAAGATCCTAATTATACTAATCAATAACCTATTTTTATTAAGCTTACAGTCAGAGGTGGTCAAATTTTGCTAGAATTTAAATTTACTATATTACATTTATATGGTGTCATCATCCTGGATACAATGAACATAGCTATAGCTATTAAAATACTTCACTTCTCAGAGTCATGTTCCCAACTCTAAAAACTTTTGGAAGACATATGGTAATCCAACTAGCTGTTAAGTCTGGATGGAAAAAACAATGTTTTATATAGTAGATTGAGAAGATTGCCCCTTAAATTTATTTATATATAATGAATATTAAATTTATAATGAAAATTTTATCATAAACCAGTCATATTTCATATACTGTGGGATGCACTATTCCTTCAAATTTTTATGTGCATAAAATAGGTGCACATTCTGGAAAAGATTCTATTACAAATTTGGCAAGGTTATATAAAATGTATATAATGCTTATTTTTCATTATTGTATTTTAATTATAATTTGTAGGGCTAGAGGTTGAGCCCCTATATTTTTAATAAAACATGAAACAAAATCTCTTAGCAATACCATCATGTTTTATACAAAGATATCACCTGACTTCACACTAGACTTCCTTTCTTACCTCCTATATTAAATTGTATTCCACACCTCTTGGGAGGAATTTGCATTTGCCCAGTGTCTTCTATTAGTTGCAGAGACTTTCTTACTCATTTAAAAATTGATACACAATAAATGTATCTCTGTGGATGTCTACATTACACATAGAAAAGGCTCATATAGTCTCATTGAAAGGGAGTGTTCCTTTTAAATCAATTTTAAAGCAGCACTTTCTGCTACTGTCTCAGTGTTACATGCTCAAGTCATCCTAAGCTTCACCAATCCCTCAATATTATATTTGCATCTTCAGTTTTTATAACAATTGTGTGTCATTATGATGCTAACAATACTAGCGCTGTTAAGTATATGTATGTACGAATCAGCCATAGAATTAAAACCCACTGCCTTGTGTAACTCCCTATTATGCCACCAAAACAGCTTTAAATCAGAAAAGTCTGGGCTCAACAGGACCTCAGATGATGTCTTGTGGTATCTGGCAGCAGAGTACATCTTTTAAGTTTTTAAAGGGACTCTGTCACCAGTTTCTAACCCCCCCTTTTAAAACTATTGTTCTCTCCATGGTGCCCTTGTCATTACAAAGCTGTTGTTATAAGATAAATCCGCCGTCTAGTTTTGATAAAAATCGCTTTTATCTAACCTGTCAATCTTCTGGATAAGGTGCCCAGGGCGTTTCTGAAGGTCTGAATCTGCCGCTCTCCGCCGCCGCCGTTGGTGCCCAGCTCCTCCCCTGATCCTTTCAGCGCCGCCTGAATGTAAAAGAAATCCGCCTCCGGCTCTCCTCAGTGCCCCCTCCTCCTTTTCAAAGATCCCGCGCGTGCGCACAGGCCTGTGCCTGATGCGCCCATGCAGACTTTTAGATTCTGCCTCGTTGAGCGAAGTGCGCATGCGCGCCGTTTTCATAAAAGTCCGGGTTCAGGTTCGGTGTTCGTCGCTTTCTTGGCGCTTTTGTGACGCTTTCTTGGCGCTTTTTGAAAGGCTGCAAAGCAGCCAATCAACAAGCGTCATACTACTTGCCCCAAGAGGCCATCACAGCCATGCCTACTATTGGCATGGCTGTGATTGGCCAGAGCACCATGTGACCCAGCCTCTATTTAAGCTGGAGTCACATAGCGCCGCCCGTCACTCTGCTCTGATTAGCGTAGGGAGAGGTTGCGGCTGCGACAGTAGGGCGAGATTAGGCAGATTAACTCCTCCAAAGGTCTTGATTATTGATCGATCTGCAGCTGTGGGTCATTGAGCTGCTGATACTCAATTGCTCACTGTTTTTAGGCTGCCCAGACCGTTTGTCAGTCACATTTTTCTGGGGTGATCGGCGGCCATTTTGTGTCTTGTGGTGCGCCAGCACAAGCTGCGACCAAGTGCATTTAACCCTCAATGGTGTGGTTGTTTTTTGGCTAAAGCCTACATCAGGGTGAAGCTGTCACACCAAGTGCATTTAACCAGCAATAGTCTGTTTATTTTTTGGCCATATACTACATCAGGGGCAAGCTGCGCCTGTCACCAAGTGCATTTAACCCTCAGTAGTGTGGTTGGTCAAGCTATCACACCAAGTGCATTTAACCAGCAATAGTCTGTTCATTTTTTGGCCATATACTAAATCAGGGGCAAGCTGCGCCCGTCACCAAGTGCATTTAACCAGCAATAGTCTGTTCATTTTTTGGCCATATACTACATCAGGGGCAAGCTGCGCCCGTCACCAAGTGCATTTAACCCTCAGTAGTGTGGTTGGTCAAGCTGTGACACCAAGTGCATTTAACCAGCAATAGTCTGTTCATTTTTTGGCCATATACTACATCAGGGGCAAGCTGCGCCCGTCACCAAGTGCATTTAACCCTCAGTAGTGTGGTTGGTCAAGCTATCACACCAAGTGCATTTAACCAGCAATAGTCTGTTCATTTTTTGGCCACATACTAAATCAGGGGCAAGCTGCGCCCGTCACCAAGTGCATTTAACCAGCAATAGTCTGTTCATTTTTTGGCCATATACTACATCAGGGGCAAGCTGCGCCCGTCACCAAGTGCATTTAACCCTCAGTAGTGTGGTTGGTCAAGCTATCACACCAAGTGCATTTAACCAGCAATAGTCTGTTCATTTTTTGGCCATATACTAAATCAGGGGCAAGCTGCGCCTGTCACCAAGTGCATTTAACCAGCAATAGTCTGTTCATTTTTTGGCCATATACTACATCAGGGGCAAGCTGCGCCCGTCACCAAGTGCATTTAACCCTCAGTAGTGTGGTTGGTCAAGCTGTGACACCAAGTGCATTTAACCAGCAATAGTCTGTTCATTTTTTGGCCATATACTACATCAGGGGCAAGCTGCGCCCGTCACCAAGTGCATTTAACCCTCAGTAGTGTGGTTGGTCAAGCTATCACACCAAGTGCATTTAACCAGCAATAGTCTGTTCATTTTTTGGCCATATACTAAATCAGGGGCAAGCTGCGCCCGTCACCAAGTGCATTTAACCAGCAATAGTGTGGTTATTTTTTGGCCATATCCCAGTCTAATTCTGTCACTAAATCCATACCGGTCACCCAGCGCCTAAATACTAGGCCTCAAATTTATATCCCGCTAAATCTGTCGTTACCGCTGTACTGTTGTGGCTGGGCAAGTTATTTAGTGTCCGTCAAAGCACATTTTTTGTTCAGGGTTGAAATACAATTCCCAATTTAGCAATTTCATAATTTAGTGGTTTCTGCTATATCAGAGCTATTTGAAATCTATCCCTAAAAGGGTATATAATATTCAAGGTGCACATAGGGTCATTCAGAATTACTTCACACACACGCTACTGTGCATTTCCAAGTCTAATTCTGTTAGTAAATCCATACCGGTCACCCAGCGCCTAAATACTAGGCCTCAAATTTATATCCCGCTAAATCTCTCGTTACCGCTGTCCTGTTGTGGCTGGGAAAGTTATTTAGTGTCCGTCAAAGCACATTTTTTGTTCTGGGTTAAAATACAGTTCCCAATTTAGCAATTTCATAATTTAGTGGTTCCTGCTATATCAGAGCTATTTGAAATCTATCCCTAAAAGGGTATATAATATTCAAGGTGCACATAGGGTCATTCAGAATAACTTCACACACACGCTACTGTGCATTTCCAAGTCTAATTCTGTTAGTAAATCCATACCGGTCACCCAGCGCCTAAATACTAGGCCTCAAATTTATATCCCGCTAAATCTCTCGTTACCGCTGTCCTGTTGTGGCTGGGAAAGTTATTTAGTGTCCGTCAAAGCACATTTTTTGTTCTGGGTTGAAATACAATTCCCAATTTAGCAATTTCATAATTTAGTGGTTTCTGCTATATCAGAGCTATTTGAAATCTATCCCTAAAAGGGTATATAATATTCAAGGTGCACATAGGGTCATTCAGAATAACTTCACACACACGCTACTGTGCATTTCCAAGTCTAATTCTGTTAGTAAATCCATACCGGTCACCCAGCGCCTAAATACTAGGCCTCAAATTTATATCCCGCTGAATTTGAATACAATACATTGGGCCAAATAATATTTTTGTTGTTGTGGTGCACCATAACAATGAGGAAAACATCTAGTAAGGGACGCGGACGTGGACATGGTCGTGGTGGTGTTAGTGGACCCTCTGGTGCTGGGAGAGGACGTGGCCGTTCTGCCACATCCACACATCCTAGTGTGCCAACTACCTCAGGTCCCAGTAGCCTCCAGAATTTACAGCGATATATGGTGGGGCCCAATGCCGTTCTAAGGATGGTAAGGCCTGAGCAGGTACAGGCATTAGTCAATTGGGTGGCCGACAGTGGATCCAGCACGTTCACATTATCTCCCACCCAGTCTTCTGCAGAAAGCGCACAGATGGCGCCTGAAAACCAACCCCATCAGTCTGTCACATCACCCCCATGCATACCAGGGAAACTGTCTCAGCCTCAAGTTATGCAGCAGTCTCTTATGCTGTTTGAAGACTCCGCTGGCAGGGTTTCCCAAGGGCATCCACCTAGCCCTTCCCCAGCGGTGAAAGACATAGAATGCACTGACGCACAACCACTTATGTTTCCTGATGATGAGGACATGGGAATACCACCTCAGCATGTCTCTGATGATGACGAAACACAGGTGCCAACTGCTGCGTCTTTCTGCAGTGTGCAGACTGAACAGGAGGTCAGGGATCAAGACTGGGTGGAAGACGATGCAGGGGACGATGAGGTCCTAGACCCCACATGGAATGAAGGTCGTGCCACTGACTTTCACAGTTCGGAGGAAGAGGCAGTGGTGAGACCGAGCCAACAGCGTAGCAAAAGAGGGAGCAGTGGGCAAAAGCAGAACACCCGCCGCCAAGAGACTCCGCCTGCTACTGACCGCCGCCATCTGGGACCGAGCACCCCAAAGGCAGCTTCAAGGAGTTCCCTGGCATGGCACTTCTTCAAACCATCTGCTGACGACAAGACCCGAGTGGTTTGCACGCTGTGCCATCAGAGCCTGAAGCGAGGCATTAACGTTCTGAACCTGAGCACAACCTGCATGACCAGGCACCTGCATGCAAAGCATGAACTGCAGTGGAGTAAACACCTTAAAACCAGGGGATGTACCACCACCACCACCTCCGTCACCAAGCGTCTCAACCATGTCACACGGCAGCGTTCAGCTCTCCATCTCACAAACATTTGAGAGAAAGCGTAAATTCCCACCTAGCCACCCTCGATCCCTGGCCCTGAATGCCAGCATTTCTAAACTACTGGCCTATGAAATGCTGTCACTTAGGCTGGTGGACACAGACAGCTTCAAACAGCTCATGTCGCTTGCTGTCCCACAGTATGTTGTTCCCAGCCGCCACTACTTCTCCAAGAGAGCCGTGCCTTCCCTGCACAACCAAGTATCCGATAAAATCAAGTGTGCACTGCGCAACGCCATCTGTAGCAAGGTCCACCTAACCACAGATACGTGGACCAGTAAGCACGGCCAGGGACGCTATATCTCCCTAACTGCACACTGGGTAAATGTAGTGGCAGCTGGGCCCCAGGCGGCGAGCTGTTTGGCGCACGTCCTTCCGCCGCCAAGGATCGCAGGGCAACATTCTTTGCCTCCTGTTGCCACCTCCTCCTTCTCGGCTTCCTCCTCCTCTTCTTCCACCTGCTCATCCAGTCAGCCACACACCTTCACCACCAACTTCAGCACAGCCCGGGGTAAACGTCAGCAGGCCATTCTGAAACTCATATGTTTGGGGGACAGGCCCCACACCGCACAGGAGTTGTGGCGGGGTATAGAACAACAGACCGACGAGTGGTTGCTGCCGGTGAGCCTCAAGCCCGGCCTGGTGGTGTGTGATAATGGGCGAAATCTCATTGCAGCTCTGGGACTAGCCAATTTGACGCACATCCCTTGCTTGGCGCATGTGCTGAATTTGGTGGTGCAGAAGTTCATACACAACTACCCCGACATGTCAGAGCTGCTGCATAAAGTGCGGGCCGTCTGTTCGCGCTTCCGGCGTTCACATCCTGCTGCTGCTCGCCTGTCTGCGCTACAGCGTAACTTCAGCCTTCCCGCTCACCGCCTCATATGCGACGTGCCCACCAGGTGGAACTCCACCTTGCACATGCTGGACAGACTGTGCGAGCAGCAGCAGGCCATAGTGGAGTTTCAGCTGCAGCACGCACGGGTCAGTCACACTACAGAACAGCACCACTTCACCACCAATGACTGGGCCTCCATGCGAGACCTGTGTGCCCTGTTGCGCTGTTTCGAGTACTCCACCAACATGGCCAGTGGCGATGACGCCGTTATCAGCGTTACAATACCACTTCTATGTCTCCTTGAGAAAACACTTAGGGCGATGATGGAAGAGGAGGTGGCCCAGGAGGAGGAGGAGGAGGAAGAGGGGTCATTTTTAGCACTTTCAGGCCAGTCTCTTCGAAGTGACTCAGAGGGAGGTTTTTGGCAACAGCAGAGGCCAGGTACAAATGTGGCCAGCCAGGGCCCACTACTGGAGGACGAGGAGGACGAGGATGAGGAGGAGGTGGAGGAGGATGAGGATGAAGCATGGTCACAGCGGGGTGGCACCCAACGCAGCTCGGGTCCATCTCTGGTGCGTGGCTGGGGGGAAAGGCAGGACGATGACGATACGCCTCCCACAGAGGACAGCTTGTCCTTACCCCTGGGCAGCCTGGCACACATGAGCGACTACATGCTGCAGTGCCTGCGCAACGACAGCAGAGTTGCCCACATTTTAACCTGTGCGGACTACTGGGTTGCCACCCTGCTGGATCCACGCTACAAAGACAATGTGCCCACCTTACTTCCTGCACTGGAGCGTGATAGGAAGATGCGCGAGTACAAGCTCACGTTGGTAGACGCGCTACTGAGAGCATTCCCAAATGTCACAGGGGAACAAGTGGAAGCCCAAGGCCAAGGCAGAGGAGGAGCAAGAGGTCGCCAAGGCAGCTGTGTCAATGCCAGCTCCTCTGAGGGCAGGGTTAGCATGGCAGAAATGTGGAAAACTTTTGTCAACACGCCACAGCTAACTGCACCACCACCTGATACGCAACGTGTTAGCAGGAGGCAACATTTTACTAACATGGTGGAACAGTACATGTGCACACCCCTCCACGTACTGACTGATGGTTCGGCCCCATTCAACTTCTGGGTCTCTAAATTGTCCACGTGGCCAGAGCTAGCCTTTTATGCCTTGGAGGTGCTGGCCTGCCCGGCGGCCAGCGTTTTGTCTGAACGTGTATTCAGCACGGCAGAGGGCGTCATTACAGACAAACGCAGCCGCCTGTCTACAGCCAATGTGGACAAGCTGACGTTCATAAAAATGAACCAGGCATGGATCCCACAGGATCTGTCCGTCCCTTGTCCAGATTAGACATTAACTACCTCCCCTTAACCATATATTATTGGACTCCAGGGCACTTCCTCATTCAATCCTATTTTTATTTTCATTTTACCATTATATTGCGAGGCTACCCAAAGTTGAATGAACCTCTCCTCTGTCTGGGTGCCGGGGCCTAAATATATGCCAATGGACTGTTCCAATGTTGGGTGACGTGAAGCCTGATTCTCTGCTATGACATGCAGACTGATTCTCTGCTGACATGAAGCCAGATCCTCTGTTACGGGACCTCTCTCCTCTGCCTGGGTGCTGGGCCTAAATTTATGAAAATGGACTCTTACAGTGGTGGGTGACGTGAAGCCTGATTCTCTGCTATGATATGAAGACTGATTCTCTGCTGACATGAAGCCAGATTGTCTGTTACGGGACCTCTCTCCTCTGCCTGGGTGCTGGGCCTAAATATATGCCAATGGACTGTTGCAGTGGTGGCTGACGTGAAGCCTCATTCTCTGCTATGACATGAAGACTGATTCTCTGCTGACATGAAGCCAGATTGTCTGTTACGGGACCTCTCTCCTCTGCCTGGGTGCTGGGCCTAAATATATGCCAATGGACTGTTGCAGTGGTGGCTGACGTGAAGCCTCATTCTCTGCTATGACTTGCAGACTGATTCTCTGCTGACATGAAGCCAGATTGTCTGTTACGGGACCTCTCTCCTCTGCCTGGGTGCTGGGCCTAAATATATGCCAATGGACTGTTGCAGTGGTGGCTGACGTGAAGCCTCATTCTCTGCTATGACATGCAGACTAATTCTCTGCTGACATGAAGCCAGATCCTCTGTTACGGGACCTCTCTCCTCTGCCTGGGTGCTGGGCCTAAATTTATGAAAATGGACTCTTACAGTGGTGGGTGACGTGAAGCCTGATTCTCTGCTATGACATGAAGACTGATTCTCTGCTGACATGAAGCCAGATTGTCTGTTACGGGACCTCTCTCCTCTGCCTGGGTGCTGGGCCTAAATATATGCCAATGGACTGTTGCAGTGGTGGCTGACGTGAAGCCTCATTCTCTGCTATGACATGCAGACTAATTCTCTGCTGACATGAAGCCAGATCCTCTGTTACGGGACCTCTCTCCTCTGCCTGGGTGCTGGGCCTAAATTTATGACAATGGACTGTTGCAGTGGTGGCTGACGTGAAGCCTGATTCTCTGCTATGACATGAAGACTGATTCTCTGCTGACATGAAGCCAGATTGTCTGTTACGGGACCTCTCTCCTCTGCCTGGGTGCTGGGCCTAAATATATGCCAATGGACTGTTGCAGTGGTGGGTGACGTGAAGCCTGATTCTCTGCTATGACATGAAGACTGATTCTCTGCTGACATGAAGCCAGATTGTCTGTTACGGGACCTCTCTCCTCTGCCTGGGTGCTGGGCCTAAATATATGCCAATGGACTGTTGCAGTGGTGGCTGACGTGAAGCCTCATTCTCTGCTATGACATGCAGACTAATTCTCTGCTGACATGAAGCCAGATTCTCTGTTACGGGACCTCTCTCCTCTGCCTGGGTTCCGGGGCCTAAATATCTGAGAATGGACTGTTCCAGTGGTGGGTGACGGGAAGCCAGATTCTCTGCTATGGGACCTCTCTCCAATTGATTTTGGTTAATTTTTATTTATTTAATTTTTATTTTAATTCATTTCCCTATCCACATTTGTTTGCAGGGGATTTACCTACATGTTGCTGCCTTTTGCAGCCCTCTAGCCCTTTCCTGGGCTGTTTTACAGCCTTTTTAGTGCCGAAAAGTTCGGGTCCCCATTGACTTCAATGGGGTTCGGGTTCGGGACGAAGTTTGGATCGGGTTCGGATCCCGAACCCGAACATTTTCGGGAAGTTCGGCCGAACTTCTCGAACCCGAACATCCAGGTGTTCGCTCAACTCTAATTGTGAGGGGTACCTAAAAGGTTTAGGAAAAGGGAAAACACAATGTGAATAAATAGAAATGCAAAGGGGTAATAAATAACAAAAATAAAGCAGTTACATTACTGAAACACAAAGGTGGTGAAGAAGCACTAAAAACTATAAGCAAGAAATTAAAACTACTAAAAGTAACAAACCCTAATGATCTTTATATAAACTGTAAAAAAGTTTAAAACCTACAAGTTTTGGCCCTTTAAAGAGCTATAAGAAAGGAGTTGGTAATCAAACTCTGAAATGCCAGACCCCAAGAGGTATTAATGGCAGATACCTTAAAAAAAAGTCTAGATGCTTACCAAATAAGCAAACAGCCTTGAGGGTTATAATTAAGCTAACAAAGTTATATAAAACTATATAACAGGTTGAACTTGATTGACCTTTCTTTGTTCAACCTCAGCAAATGGAATTGATGATTTGATCAGTATTAATAGTGTCCCAAATGCTGAAAAATATAGACAGATACTTATTCACCATGCAATACCATCAGTGAAGCATCTGATCATCTCCAAATATAGATGTCACTACACAAGCCAGAGAGCATGCATTGGGCCATTTGTGCAAGAAGTGACTCGGAGGAACTCCCTGCCTCCATTTCCACTGCATACTGCCACGTTGTGTCTGGGTTTTCTGCCTTGTCTTACTCATCTCCCTGTAGCTCCTCTGGCTGCTCCTACTCCTCCTCTCCTGTCACCTGTATATAAAAACCACCCATTTTTCTACACATTTCTTGTGCTCCAAATTCATCCTTCTCCTCCAGTTCAGCCTCCACAGGGCTCATGTGGCCATGAGATCTAGGCGCCACTTCTCCAGTCCCTTGACCAGCCAGATTTACCAGTATCTGTTAAAGGACATGAAGCAGTGGAATTGCGTTGTTCATCCCGTAGTCCTAGCAACTGACAAATAACGTGGCCTCCTCAAAGTGCCTGAGCAAATGGCAGGTGTCAAGCATGAGCTGCCACTGGCTGAAAAATTTATACACAGGGCAGTACTCCTGTCCACTTGGATCATCAATAAATCGTTTATAGCCTTTCTTTGTTTGTATCATCGGTCCAACATATGTTGGGGATGCCGTTCGCCCGCTGCAGCTCAAGGAGGTTGTGCTTTACGGTGTACGAGTTGCTAAAGTGCATGCAAAGTTTCTTGGCCAATTTTAGGATGTCTTACAGATGGGTGGAAGACTTCAAGAACCGCTTGACAAAAAGACTGAACATGTGTGCCATGCAGGGCGCATGGCTCAGCACTCCTTGATGCTGCACCAACACAATATTCTTCCTGTTGTCGGTCACCATGGTTCAGATTTTCAGTTGTCACAGAGAAAGCCAGGATTCGATTTCTTCATGAAGGACACAGAGCAGTTCCTCCACTGTGTGACTCCGTTTGCCAAGGCAAACGAAGTGCAGAACAGCGTAACACCAGCCGTGCTTTGCATATGTGGTATGCTGGAGGGGCACTGTGAATTGTCCCTGCAGTGGATGCTGAGGATAAGGTGGAAGATGAAAAGGCAGAGGCGGACATTGTCGCATGACCAACGACGTGAGAACGTGGAGGCAGAAATGGCGTCACCTGGCTAAGTTGCATGGTGTGGTTGTGCAGGAACCACATTCACCCAGTGGGCCGTAAAGGAAATGTATTGTCGCTGACTATAGTTACAGCTCTACATGTCAGACTGCAGCACCAGCAACCTGGCCAGGAGCACATACAGCTTGCTTGGATGAGTGCACGCATACTGTTGTCTCTTGGCAATCGCTTTGGGGATCGATTGCTAATGGAATTACTGACAAGGAGAAGGAGGAGGAGCAGGAGCATCAGGACCAGCAGATAATGGAAGGACAGACAGCTCCCTTTGGCTGAGGTGGTGGAGCCTTGACTGCCTGAAATATGGTGCTTGCCAATGGGTTGCTGAGGCAGGTTAGACCACCACATCAAAGCCACTGTTCTCCCAGGCCATTTTATGGTGACGCTGCATATGTTGACGCAGAGCCGTGGTGCCAAGCATTGGCACCCTGGCCACGCTTCACTTTCTGTCCATAGATTCTACTAATGGCCATGTTCACCTCCTCCGGCAGGCTTAACAAAAAAACAGCACACCGCAGAGTGGGTGATTTTACCTCCAACACTCCGTACTGACTGCTACCGCAGCTGCTTCCATGAACCCGTGCACAACTACTTTCCGGGCGTCTACCCCAGACACGTTTGGGCTCCCGACCTACTACTGCTGCCACCCTGCTGACTTCCGGCCACGCTAGTGACTTGCTGGCTCCGCCGCTGCTTCATGGGCAAGTTGTCACCTGTTTCTCCCGATGATGATGAAGCCCCTAATTTACCTGGCTCCCAACTGCGATCAGCTACATAATCATCATCGAGTACTGTCTGCACGTCACTGATGTCCTCCTAAACAGTCTTTGGGTCAGGAGTCTGACTGCTCGCAACACTAGATCTCACGCCACTCTCCTCATTACTACTTGCCAGCCTAGCAGATGAAGCAGTGGATTTCTCCTCCACATTTTGCCTGGCCAGTAGCCTCTGACTTTCCTCTAGTAGCTCGTCCTCGCTGTATAGTGAAGCTGAGCCCAAAACATAAAAATACTTCTCTGGCTGAGGGAACAGAAAAGGACAGAGGAAGGTTGAGGAAAGGTGAGGGCACAGGTCCTTCTCCCGGGCCAAGCCTTTATCTGACGAACCCACCAACTCTTGGCTGGAGGTGTCTGATGTCACTTGGGTCGAAGTGGATGACCGAGTCAACCATTCCAGAACCGCTGGGTTGCTGGTTAAGACACGGCCGCTAGATGACATCGGGAGCACAGGCTTCTTGCTGCGACTCCTTCTGCCAAGTCCCCTTACTCTCTTGCGACCTATGCCTGGGCCAGAAACATTTAGGCCTCTGCCACTCCCCTTTGCAGGGCCTGGCACATACTTTTAGATCAAAAAAATAAATGAATAGAAGATTAAAACACCCCAAAAATGTCTGTAATTTTCTCACTTTACCACACAACATCTAATAAGCCCTTTTTTCCACTAATACACGCCAAATAAGGCTTTAGAACATGCAACTGCACCACTGAACGGCAAGTAGGCTCTTACTATTTTCCACTTATACACGCCACAAAAGGCTTTAGAACATATAACTGCACCGCTAAGCGGCAAATATATATTTGTTGCCACTAATAAAAGCCAAAAAGGGTTTTAGAACATATAACTGCACCACTGAACGGCAAATAATATATATTGTTTGTCCACTAATACATGCCAAAAAAGGCTTTAGAACATATAGCTGCACCACTGAATGGCAAATAAGCCCTTACTTTTTTCCACTTATACATGCCACAAAAGGCTTTAGAACATATAACTGCACCGCTGAATGGCAAATATATATATTTTGTTGCCACTAATACACACCAAAAAGGGCTGTAATTTTATCACTTCACCACACAACGCAACAGCAAATACTTTGTTTTGTGCTGAACGGCAAATATATATTTTTTGTCACTAATAAACACTAAAAAGTGCTTTAGAATATATAACTGCACCGCTGAACGACAAATATCTATATATTTTTTTGCCACTAATACAAGCCAAAAGGGGCTGTCATTTTCTGACTTCACCACACAATAGGAAACACTTTTTTGTGCCACTAATACATGCAGAAAAGTGCTTTAGAACATATAACTGCACCGCTGAACAGCAAATTGGCTCTTACTTTTTTCCACTTATACACGCCACAAAAGGCTTTAGAACATATAACTGCACGACTGAACAGCAAATAATATATTTTTTTGCCACTAATACAAGCCAAAAAAGGCTATAATCTTCTCACTTCACCACACAATGTAAAAAAAACTTTTTTGTGCACTAATACACGCCAAAAAGGGCTTCAGAACATATAACTGCACCGCTGAACAGCAAATACCGGTATATATTTTTTTGCCTCTAATACACGCCAAAAAGGCCTGGAATTTTCTCACTTCCCCATACAACTGCAAATACTTTCTTTGTGCCACTAATACACACCAAAAAGGGCTTTAGAACATATAACTGCACCACTGAACGGCAAATACAGGGCTGTAAGTTTCTCACTTCACCACACAACACAATGGAAAATACTTTTTTGTGTGCAACTAATACATGCCAAAAAGGGCTTTAGAACATATAACTGCACCACTGAATGGCAAATATATATATATATATATATATATATATATATACATATATTATTGCCACTAATACAAGCCAAAAGGGGCTGTCATTTTCTGACTTCACCACACAATGGCAAACACTTTATTGTGCCACTAATACATGCAGAAAAGTGCTTTAGAACATATAGCTGCACCGCTGAACAGCAAATAGGCCCTTACTTTTTTCCACTTATACACGCCACAAAAGGCTTTAGAACTGCACTGAATGGCAAATATATATTTTGTTGCCACTAATACACGCCAAAAAGGGCTGTAATTTTCTCACTTCACCATGCAATGGCAAATACTTTTTTGTGTGCCACTAATGCATGCCAAAAAAGGCTTTAGAACATTTAACTGCACTGCTGAATGGCAAATATATATATTTTTTTGCCACTAATAAATGCCAAAAAGGGCTGTGCATTTCTCACTTCACCCTACCTGTCTACCTGTCACACAGGAGAAAAGGGGCATGTCTCATACACGCAGGGATGGAGGTAGCTGGAACACACCCAGAGGAGTGCACTTCCGGGTTTTAGGACATTCAGATGCCATGGTGACATTTCACCACAGCATCTGAAGGGCTAAAAGTCTGCAACCGGCATTATTGTTTTAAACAGCAGACATCCTGGCGGATATGGCACCCAATGCTACCATATTTAAATACCTGGCTACCACATACATTTACGCTTGGCGGTCAGGAAAGGTTTAAAGGAAGTGACCTACCATTTTGCTAAAGCAAATCTGTCACTAGTTATTGTTGCCCTTAGTTTTGACACCATAAAAATGGTGCCAGATTCCATTTAAGGGGCTAATCTTGTGCGCTTTCTATGCTTAGGAGTCCAGTAAGCACTGTGTCACTTAACATACAGAGATAGCTGGCAATCACTGTGTAGGACCACCCATTAGACTCCTTATCATAGAAAAAACTGAGATTTAACCCTATCCCGACATATGACGTAATAGTATGTCATGGCGGCAAATGACCGCATTTTGACGTACTATTAAGTTATAGTGATCGGGCGGGCACCGAAGCAGTGTGCGCCCGATGACTACAGGGGCCCAGCAGTCCCTAATTGCAGATGGATTAACCCCTTCTAGAAAGTGCATGCAGCGGGTGAAGGAGCCCATCGGATTCCCGAGCTGCTGTGGCGGGGACCCAATTGGTGAAAAGGCAGCCCAATGCTTTGCACGGCATCGGGACCTGCCTTCTAAGGGGGCTGAGGAGATTCAGCCCCAGGCTGTGTCTCCTAGGCAACCTGTTAGTGTATTGTAATGCATTGCAGAGGGGATCAGACCCTCAAAAGTTGAAGTCCCAGAGCGTGACAGAAATAAGGTTTAAAACAAAAAGCAAAAACTGTGTTTTTAATAAAAAAAGTTGTTTCATGTAAAAAAAAGCAAAAAATGACCCTTTCCCCTGACTTTAGAATAAAAAAATTGAAAAAAGGAAAAAACCCAGATATTAGATATCACCGCATCCATAACAACCAGCTCTATAAATATATCGCATAATCCACCCCATCGGAGGATAGGTCATTAATAGAAAACCCTGCACAACCACTTTAAGGACAGCCATCCGATAGAATTATGTTTATTTTAACTATTGTCTTTACATCTAGCTGAATGTGGCATCATCACTCACTCATTTATTCATTTACCACAGAAATCCCCATTGTACTTAGTGAGCAATTAGCAAGGTGATAGTAACCAATTAATTAAGGCCTGCAAGCTACTAATTAAACATGATGATAGTATTTCTTGTGAGTGGTTAGAAACTAATGAAAAGTTTTAGGAATGAACTTAGAAAACAGTTAATTATTGGTTAATTGAGATTCAGTAGGTTATTTGAAAGAAATAAGATTCATTATACAGTTACAGTTAGCTGGTAGCTTTAATCTTTGCTAGCAATTTGCTAAGAAAGCAATTCCAAGGGTTATCAAAACCATATTTAAGCGTAGCAATTAGAGATGAGCGAATTTCCGCTCATGAAATTCGTTCACACTTTGTTTGTTGGTTAAAGGTGAATTGCGTTATGGATCCCGTTACCACGGACCATAACGCAGTTCTATAATGGAATGCCCTTAGAGGCATTCCGTTATTCATTTCGTCATAATAGAAGTCTGCATAATTGGATCTGTCCCGTTTCCATTATACATTCCGTCATAGAATTGCGTTATGGTCCGTGGTAACAGAATCCATAATGCAATTCACCTTTAGCCAACAAGCAAAGTGTGAACAAATTTCAAAATATGAAATTTGCTAATCTCTAGTAGCAATATTTCTCTCAGGATTCTGCTGCTGTCTTGTACATTCAAGCATTGCATTCTTATAATAAATGAATGCTTTCTGGTGCCAGCAGGATCAGTTTAGTGGCATTTGAAGTATTCTGGATTTTTCCCTGTAACATAGCAAGGCTTAACAGCCAAAGAAAGCTCAATATTTATTACCCTGATTCTGCAGTTTACAGAAACACCCCATATGTGGTTGTAAACTGCTGTATCAGTACACAGCAGGGTGCAGAGGGAAAGGAGCGCCATATGGGTTTTGGAGGGCAGATTTCACTGGGATAATTTTAAGCTGCCATGTCACATTTGAAGACCCCCTTATGCACCCCTAGAGTAGAAACTCCCAAAAAGTTTCTACTCTACGGGAAGAGGTGACAGTTTTATTGGTACTCTTTTGGGTACATATAATTTTTGATTGCTCAATATTACAAAAAATGGCTGTTGAGGCACAGTTTTTATTTTTTATTTTTTTACAGAGTTCTCCTGACAGGATAGATCATGTGCTGCTTTTATAGAGCAGGTTAAAATGGACGCGACAATACCAAATATGTGTATTTTTGTTGTTTCATTTTTACATAATTAAGCATTTTTGAAAGTAAAATAATGTTTTTGTGTCTTAATTTTCTGAAAGCTACATTTCTTGCCACCTGTACACAGTAAGACGCTGACAGTTCCCCTCAGGCTGGATCTTCTGGGCTTCCTTAGCTGGCAGGCCCCAATCCCTGTGTAAGGCATCGGGGCTGCCATGGCAACCATCAGTCCCCTGTCAGTGCAGCGCGGGGGGGCCAATGGAGTCAGAGGGAGCTTCCACCCTCTGTAAACTCTGCACATGCCGCGGTTAGTGCTGACCGCTGCATGTAAAAGGATTAATATGCCAGCATCACCGCATACAGCGATGCCGGCGGATGCAGAAGGGACCTGGCTATTAGTAGCAGCTGGGCCCATGTTGCAGATCGGGCATGTGCAGCTCCTGCACCCACCCGATCACATCACATACATGCACGTGAGGATGCGGCAAGAAGCCACATTCTCTCATGTACATGTACGTGACAATGCGTGAAGGATTTAAACAGAAATACGCCTAAATTAGTCATATTGCTGACAGAGATTGCAGTGCAAAGGTCCTTTTCACTTCAATCTGAGATTTTTCCCTGCTAAAGCCCGGTCTAAAAAGTGGGTGTGGCATGGACGGAAGGAAATGGGCCAAGAGGCCTGTCTCATTACCATTTCCTACACCTGTTTTCACACGAATGTATTTTGCGTTCCGTATACGGGCCGTTTTCTGCGTTCCGCATACGGTCCGTATACGGAACCATTAGTTTCAATGGGTCCACAAAAAATGCGGACAGCACTCTGTGTGCTGTCTGCATCCATTGCCCTGTCCCATCGCCCCGCAAAAATGATGAGTCCTGTCCTATTCTTGTCCGTTTTGCGGACAAGAATAGGCATTTCTATAATGGGCCTCCTGTTCCATTCTGCTCATGGCTCATGGGCGACATCCGTTTTTTGCGGATCAGCAATTTGTGGACCGCAAAAAACTGCACGGTCGTGTGAACAAGCCCTTAGGTACAGAAAATAGTCTAAAAGCTAGGAAGCTGTCTTACATTAAGAAGCGGCAGGGGATATGCCGCAGTTATGTAGAGGCCAGCTTATGCAGGGCTTTATTAAGGCTAGCGTCTAAAATCCCAGGTCTTAAGAAATGTGCCCCTATACCTTTCTTTTGTCTGTATGCTAAACATCTGAAGAGATATCTACATTTTATGCATATGCAAATGAGCACGTTGGAAAAACATGCTTCTGCATGTGGTAATCCTATAGCTTTGTGGTAAATGGTTTGCTCTCCCAGGAGAGACTTACATAAAAAAATTCTGTTATTTTTCTCTCTCTAATTTAACCCCTAATAAAAGCCTATACTATAAAAAATAATATATAATCATATAAGAACAATAAAAGGCCTTACTACAGTGAGAGTTGTGTTTGGTTTTTTTGGTGTTTTTTTTGCATAGAAGCCTAAAATCTATTTTACTGGTTTATTAATAGACACAATATACAGGTAAAACTCGAAAAATGTGAATATCGTGCAAAATTCCATTTATTTCAGTAATGCTAATTAAAAGGAATTGCATTAACACAGCTTAAAATCAGAATTTTGAGAAAAGGTTCAACATTCTAGGCTCAAAATGTCACACTCTAGTCAGCTAATTCATCCATACCCCCTGAGCAAAGGGGACCTCAAAATTGTGACTTTGGGGTTTCATAAGCTCTAAACCGTAATCATCCAAATTATAACAAATAAAGGCTTGAAATATCATATGTATATTTTGCATGTAATGAGTCTATCTCATATATTAGTTTCACCTTTTAAGTTGCATCACTGAAATAAATGAACTTTGCACGATATTCAAATTTTTCGAGTTTCACCTGTATGATTATAAAGAAACCAGCAATACGTAATAGCTTTTAAAACATAAAAACATTGTTTTCCGTGATGAGGATACAGACTTTTATTATGGGTTAAATGTAGAACAAAACAATAAATATCTGAAATCGAAAACCTTGAAGTCTTTGCCAGGATTCAAACCTAGGATCTCTACAAGTAAAACCAAACACTTACTATCAAGATACCACATAGAGATAAATGTTTTTTCTTTGCTTATAAGCTAACACATGTATTACTGGGGTCTTTTCAATCATATATTGTGCCTACGAATAAAGCAGAAATATGTATATTGGCTTTATGAGCATATCTCAATGTGCCAAAGCTATAGTATATAGAGTATATAATATGTACATGCTAAGCCATAGCTCTGCTCTCACCATGCTGATGTCTAGCTTTGTCAAGCAAGGGGAGGGTGGAGTGTGCAGAGCACAGGGGGTGTTACAAAGCAGTGCTTAAAGGATTTAGCCCCTCCCCCTGGTGCGCCAATGTATTCATTTGCATATGAGTAAAACCACACATATCTGTGTAGCTGTTTAGCAGATAGGCAAAAGAAAGATGTTGTTTTAATTAGCATGAAGAGCCCCACCGGCCAGTAAATCTGGTTTAATAGGGTTGATCCTGGTGACAGAGGCTCTTTAACAATTATCTCTGCCCTTTATTAGAAATTGTATTTGCATTAAATGTAGTTGATTCCTAAGAGCTACAGTATGCTCTATGTTCTCAGCCTGAGTGCTCAGAGTTTGGGACAAAAATTATAGCTTTCAGCAGATAATAGTGTTCACTAGAGATGAGAGAATTTCATATTTTGAAATTCGCTCACGCTTCGTTTGATGGTAAAAGCAGAATTATGTTATGGATTCTGTTACCACGGACCATAATGCAATTCTATGATGGAATGCATAACGGAATGGCTTTAGAGGCATCCTGTTATTCATTCCGTCATAATAGAAGTCTATGTCCTGCATAATGGATCCGTCCGGTTTACGTTATGCTGGAGTCATCTCCATAACATGGAATTTGCTCATCCCTAGTGCTCACATTGGACTTCACAATGGGGTGGAAACACCAAGATGGCCACTTGCAGCTATTTCCTACTATTGAGTCCTTTAAGAAGTGTAGAACACATGATAGTAGCAGTATAATAAAAACCATGACCATAACTGCCCATCCCTTTATTCTTGCCAGACTTTATTGTTGATAATAATTATATGGTGGCTGCCATAAGCAAGGTCCTAACATACCAATACCCAAAGGGTAGTTACTCTGCCAATATAATTATGAAAGAAAATGAATTGGTCATACAAATCTACTAACCTGAGCAGTACTTATACAAATATGGCAGCAGGGGTTTTACGCTCCTGCTTTGACGTGTAGTGCCAAAATATGCATCATCAGTCCCTTTCCCTGAAATTTTCCACTTTAACCACTTCCCTTCTGGGCCATTTGCCCCCTTCCTGACCAGGCCTAATTTTGCAAAACTGACATATCTCACTTCATGTGGTAATACTTTGGAACGCCTTTATTTATCCAAGTCATTCAGAGACTGTTTTCTCGTGACACATTGTACTTCATGATAGTCATAAATTTGAGTCAAAATATTTCACCTTTATTTATGAAAACATCCCAAATTTACCCCAAAATTTGAAAAATTCGCAATTTTCAAAATTTCAACTTCTCTGCTTTTAAAACAGAAAGTGATACCTCATAAAATATTTATTATTTAACATTCCCCATATGTCTACTTTATGTTGGCATCATTTTGGAAATGTCATTTTATTTTTTTAGGACGTTAGAAGGCTTAGAAGTTTAGAAGAAATTCTTCAAATTTTTAAGAAACTTGCCAAAACCCACTTTATAAGGACCAGTTCAGGTCTGAAGTCACTTTGTGGGGCCTACATAGTGGATACCCCCATAAATGACCCCATTGTAGAAACTACACCCCTCAAGGTATTCAAAAACAAACTTTGTTAACCCTTTATGCGTTCCACAAGAATTAAAGGAAAACGGAGATCAAATTTTTAAATTTCACTTTTTGGGCCGATTTTCCATTTTAATCCAATTTTTTCTTTAACACATCGATGGTTAACAGCCAAACAAAACTCAATATTTATTACCCAGATTCTGCGGTTTACAGAAACACCCCACATGTGGTCATAAACTGCTGTATGGGCACACGGCAGGGCGCAGAAGAAAAGGAACTCCACATGGTTTTTAGATGCCATGTCCCATTTGAAGCCCCCTGATGCACCCTTACAGTAGAAACTCCCAAGAAGTGACCCCATTTTGGAAATTAGGGGATACGGTGCCAGTTTTATTAGTACTATTTTTGGGTACATATGATTTTTTGATCATTCATTATAACACTTTATGGGGCAAGGTGACCAAAAAATTTGTTGTTTTAGCACAGTTTCTATTTATTTATTTTTACAGCGTTCACCTGAGGGGTTCAGTCAAGTGACATTTTTATAGAGCAGATTGTTACGGACGTGGCGATACCTAATATGTATACTTTTTCTCATTTATTAAAGTTTTACACAATAATAGCATTTTTGAAACAAAAAAATTATGTTTTAATGTGTCCATGTTCTGATAGCTATAGTTTTTATATTTTTTGAGAGATTTTCTTATGTAGGGACTCATTTTTTGCGGGATGAGGTGACTGTTTTATTGGTACCATTTTGTGGGACATACGCATTTTTGATCACTTGGTGTTGCACCTTTTGTGATGCAAGGTGACAAAAATTGCTTGTTTTGACACCGTTTTTTTTTTTTTTTTTTTTACGGTGTTCATCTGAGGGGTTAACTCATGTGATATTTTTATAGAGCTGGTTTTTACGGATGCGGCAATACCTAATATGTCTATTTTATTTTATTTTTTCTATTTTTAATTTATTTTTTTTATTCCTTACTTGGGGACCTTTTTTTTTTACATGTGAAACTTTTTTTTATTTTATTTTTTTCAACCCTTTATTTTTTTTTATTTTATTTTACACTTTTCGTCCCCCATAAGGTCATACAAGGCCTCTGGGGGACATTTGCTTCACTTTTTCTTTTTTTTTTCACTGTTGATTTCTCCTGTAACTGGGGCTGACATAGTAGCCCCAGTTACAGAAGAAATGCACCCCCCCAGAGAGGCTGTACAGCATGATTCTGCACTGTACAGCCTCAGAGCAGGGCTGATCGAGGTCTGTGAGAGACCTCACAGAGCTCCTGCACTCTCCGGTCCCGGCGGTCACATGACCGCCGGGCCGGAACAGGAAGCGCACAGCGCTTCCTGCTCTGCAGACACAGCGCTCGGTGAGCGCTGTGTCTGCAGCGATCCGGAAGGCAGGGACACCTGGGCACTGTCCCTGCCTTATCTCTGGGTTACCCTGCTGTCACTGACAGCGGGCAACCCGATCAGCAGCTGCACGATTAGCGTGCAGCTGCTATTTCTGAAAGGACGTTTTAAAACGTGCTTTCAGAAATAGAGGTCCACCCATAGGACGTTTATATCCTATGGGCGGACTTAAAGTGGTTAATACAAAAAAATAGGCAAAATTTCTCAGGCATTTAGTCAATCCTTCAGTATCTTTCTGTAGTTAGTATTAGAAGAAACTGATATACATCGAGGCAACCCAGATAAAAAAATAAAAATAAGTTGATACACCTTCAATAGCTCCTAACTCTTCTATATACATGTAGTTGCTTGTTCTTGTGTTTTCAATGGAGAATAAGACACCTCTCACTATAGTTTATCTCATTTGAGAACATAAAATTGTTGGAGGTGTTTAGCGGATCTTTCTGTTGTATATATATATAGACATTACAGGGTTTGCCCTATCCTTCACTATTAATAGTAGAAATAAGCTAATCGAAACTGACAAAGTAGAATTTGTTATGAATTTCAGGAAAAATTTGATTTGCACCAAATGTAAATTTCCTCGCTCTTCGTGGTAACAAATCACATTTTTCCTAAAATGGCTGCTGCACGTGTGAGGACATGGAGAAAAGAAGTCACCCATACTGACATGCATGCAGCCAATCAGCAGCCAGCCTTGTGTTGTCACAGCCATATAAATGCAGCAGAAATCTTAGATTCTTTCACCAGCGTACTTAGAGCAGAGAGAGACGTGTCTGCAGGCGCTAGGGACAGTACTAGAAAAATCATCATTGTGCAAAAAAAAATTACTATTTACAAGTGCAGGGAAAGATTGTTAAAGGTGTAGGGAAAGGATAGGGAGGAATCATTCCACTGTATTTCTGTTGAACAGGGTTCAGTCGGGGAGGTGGCAGCCTGGGTAATAGGAACAATCAGATTACAATTTGCTGCACTGACTGGCTATACAAATTGCCATTATACAGCTCTGTAATTCCAGCAAACTGTTCATGTTATTGGGGTGCAAGTGCTGTTTGATACAGGCATTAACAGGGTTTATTACAAGGAAATATTTTTATGTCTTATTTTTCCTTGTGCGGTGCAGTTACATGTTCTAAACCATTTTTTGGCTTTTATTAGTGGGAAAAAAGGGCTTATTAGCCATTGTGTGGTGAAGTGCGAAAATTATAGCCCTTTTTGTCATGTATTAGTGGCAAAACTAAAATATATTTGACGCACAGCGGTGCACTTATCTGTTTTAAAACCCATTTTTGCATGTATTAGTGGAAAAAGGAAAAATATCTTTGCCACCTAGTGGTGCAGTTATCTGTTTTAACCCCTTAGGGATCCATGACATACCAGTACGGCATGGTTCCTGAGTCCTTAAGGACCCATGACGAGCCAGTAGGGCGGTGATCGGAATCAGGTCCCTACTCAAATCATTGAGCAGGCACCTCAGCTAAATGCACGGGGGGGAGGGTGCCGTGACCCCCCCGTGTTGGCGATCGCCGCAAACCGTAGGTCAATTCAGACCTGCGGTTTGCGCCTTTTACCTGGTGCGGCGGTGGTGCCATCAGGTCCCCATGGGGCTGTGGGGGGGACCTGATGGCATGGAAGGCAGCGCGATGTATTGGAATACATTGTAACGGAATTTACCCCCAGAAGTTCAATTCCCAAAGTGGGACAAAAAATCAAGTGAAAAAAAGTTGAAAAAATAATGTTTTCCCCCCAAAAATGTAAAGTTTCAAGTAAAAAAAAAAAAAAAACGTAATTTCCCCCAAATAAAGTTTAAAAACAATTGGTAAAAAATAGGGGAACAAAAAGTATACATATTAGGTATCGCCGCGTCCATATCGATCAGCTCTATAAACATATCACATGATCTAACCCCTCAGATGAACAGTAAAAAAAAAAATGTGCTAAATAAACAATTTTTTGTCACCTTACATCACAAAAAGTACAACAGCAAGCGATCAAAAAGGCGTTTGCCCACCAAAATAGTACCAATCTAACCGTCACCTCATCCCGCAAAAAAATGAGCCCCTACCTGAGATAATCTCCCCATAAATATAAAAACTATGGCTCAGAATATGGAGACACTAAAACATCTTTTTTTTTATGTTTTAAAAAAGCTGTTATGGTGTAAAACTTAATAAAAAAAGTACACATTTTTGGTATCGCCGCATTCGTATCTACCGGCTCTTTAAAAATATCACATGCCCTAACCCCTCAGATGAACACCGTAAAAAATAAAAAATAAAAACGGGCTAAATAAGCCCATTTTTTATCCCCTTACATCACAAAAAGTGTAATAGCAAGCAATCAAAAAGTCATAAGCAACCCAAAATAGTGCCAATTAAACCGTCATCTCATCCCACAAAAAATGAGACCCTAGCTAAGATAATCGCCTAAAAACTGAAAAAATATGTCTCTCATACTATGGAAACACTTAAACATATTTTTTTTTTGCTTTAAAAATGAAATCATTGTGTAAAACTTACATAAATAAAAAAAAGTATACATATTAGGTATCGCCGCATCCGTGACAACCTGGTCTATAAAAATATTATCTAACCTTTCAGATGAATGTTGTAAATAACAAAAAATAAAAACGGTGCCTCAAAAAAAGTGTAATATAGAGCAACCAAAAATCATATGTACCCTAAACTATTACCAACAATACTGCCACCCTATCCCGTAGTTTCTAAAATGGGGCCACTTTTTTGGTTTCTACTCTAGGTGTGCATCAGGGGGGCTTCAAATGGGATATGCTGTCAAAAAAACCAGTCCAGCAAAATCTGCCTTCCAAAAACCATATGGCATTCCTTTCCTTCTGTGCCCTGCCGTGTGCCCTGCCGTGTGCCCGTACAGCTGTTAACGACCACATATGGGGTGTTTCTGTAAACTACAGAATCAGGGCCATAAATATTGAGTTTTGTTTGGCTGTTAACCCTTGCTTTGTTACTGGGAAAAATTGATTAAAATTGAATATTTGCCCAAAAATTTAAATTCTGAAATTTCATCTCCATTTGCCAATAACTCTTGTGGAACACTTAAAGGGTTAAAGACATTTGTAAAATCTGTTTTAAATACCTTGAGGGTTGTAATTTCTTGATGGGGTCACTTTTATGGAGTTTCTACTCTAGGGTTGCATCAGGGGGGCTTCAAATGTGACATGGTGTCAAAAAAAACAGTCCAGCAAAATCTGCCTTCCAAAAACCGTATGGAATTCCTTTCCTTCTGTGCCCTGCTGTGTGTCCGTACAGTAGTTTACAACCAACAACCACATATGGGGTGTTTCTGTAAACCACAGAATCAGGGCAATAAATAATTAGTTTTGTTTGGCTGTTAACACTTGCTTTGTAAATGGAAAAAAATATTAAAATGGAAAATCTGCCCAAAAAATGAAATTTTGAAATTGTATCTCTATTTTCCATTAATTCTTGTGGAACACCTAAAGGGTTAACAACGTTTGTAAAATCAGTTTTGAATACCTTGAGGGGTGCAGCTTCTTAGATTGGGTCACTTTTATGGAGTTTCTACTCTAGGGGTGCATCAGGGGGGCTTCAAATGGGACATGGTGTCAAAAAAACCAGTCCTGCAAAATCTGCCTTCCAAAAACCGTATGGAATTCCTTTCCTTCTGCACCCTTCGTGTGCCCTTACAGTAGTTTACGACCATTTATGGGGTGTTTCTTTAAACTACAGAATCAGGGCCATAAATATTGAGTTTTGTTTGGCTGTTAACCCTTGCTCTGTAAAAGTAAAACAAAATATTAAAATAGAAGATCTGCCAAAAAAGTGAAATTTTGAAATTGTATCTCGTACAGTAGTACAGTAGTTTACAACCACATATTGGGTGTTTTTGTAAACTACAGAATCAGGGCCATAAATATTGAGTTTTGTTTGGCTGTTAACCCTTGCTTTGTAACTGGAAAAAAATTATTAAAATGGAAAATATGCCAAAAAAGGGAAATTTTGAAATTGTATCTCTATTTTCCATTAATTCTTGTGGAACACCTAAAGGGTTAACAAAGTTAGGCCTCATGCACACGACCGTTGTGTGCATCCGTGGCCGTTGTGCCATTTTCCGTTTTTTTTCGCGGACCCATTGACTTTCAATGGGTCCGTGGAAAAATCGGAAAATGCACCGTTTTGCAGCCGAGGCCGTGATCCGTGTATCCTGTCCGTCAAAAAAATATGACCTGTCCTAATTTTTTGACGGACAACGGTTCACGGACCCATTCAAGTCAATGGGTCCGTGAAAGAACACGGATGCACACAAGATTGGCATCCGTGTCCGTGATCCGTGGCCGTAGGTTGCTTTCATACAGACGGATCCGAAGATCCGTCTGCATAAAAGCTTTTTCTGATCTAAGTTTTCACTTCGTGAAAACTCATTTCCGACAGTATATTCTAACACAGAAGCGTTCCCATGGTGATGGGGACGCTTCTAGTGAGAATACACTGCAAACGTTGTACAAGACTGCCCCCTGCTGCCTGGCAGCACCCGATCTCTTACAGGGGGATATGATAGCACAATTAACCCCTTCAGGTGCGGCACCTAAAGGGGTTAATTGTACTATCATATTCCCCTGTAAGAGATCAGGGCTGCCAGGCAGCAGGGGGCAGACCCCCCCCCTCCCCAGTTTGAATATCGTTGGTGGCACAGTGTGCACCCACCATCGCCCCCCCTCCCTCCCTCTATTGTAATAAATCGTTGGTGGCACAGTGTGCCCCCACCATCGCCCCCCCTCCCTCCCTCTATTGTATTAAATCGTTGGTGGCACAGTGTGCCCCCACCATCGCCCCCCCTCCCTCCCTCTATTGTAATAAATCGTTGGTGGCACAGTGTGCGCCCACCATCACCCCCCTCCCTCCCTCTATTGTATTAAATCGTTGGTGGCACAGTGTGCCAACCACCATCGCCCCCCCCCCTCCCTCTATAGCAGTAACATTGGTGGCAGTGTGCGGTCTCCCATTCCCCCCCCCCCATCATTGGTGGCAGCGGAGTTCCAATCGGAGTCCCAGTTTAATCGCTGGGGCTCCGATCTGTAACCATGGCAACCAGGAAGCTACTGCAGCCCTGGTTGCCATGGTTACTTAGCGATAGTACAACAGTAGAAGATTCATACTTACCTGCTTGCTGCTGCGATGTCTGTGAACGGCCGGGAGCTCCTCCTACTGGTAAGTGACAGTTCTTTAGCAATGCGCCGCACAGACCTTTCACTTACCAGTAGGAGGAGCTCCCGGCCGGACACAGACATCGCAGCAGCAAGCAGGTAAGTATGAATCTTCTACTGTTGTACTATTGCTAAGTAACCATGGCAACCAGGGCTGCAGTAGCGTCCTGGTTGCGATGGTTACCGATCGGAGCCCCAGCGATTAAACTGGGACTCCGATCGGAACTCCGCTGCCACCAATGATGGGGGGTAATGGGAGACCGCACACTGCCACCAATGTTACTGCTATAGAGGGAGGGGGGGGGGGATGGTGGTTGGCACACTGTGCCACCAACGATTTAATACAATAGAGGGAGGGGGGCCGATGGTGGTTGGCACACTGTGCCACCAACGATTTAATACAATAGAGGGAGGGAGGGGGGGGCGATGGTGGGGGCACACTGTGCCACCAACGATATTCAAACTGGGGAGGGGGGGGCTGCCCCTTGCTGCCTGGCAGCCCTGATCTCTTACAGGGGAATATGATAGTACAATTAACCCCTTTAGGTGCCGCACCTGAAGGGGTTAATTGTGCTATCATATCCCCCTGTAAGAGATCGGGTGCTGCCAGGCAGCAGGGGGCAGTCTTGTACAAAGTTTGTAGTGTATTCTAACCTGAAGCGTCCCCATCACCATGGGAACGCCTCTGTGTTAGAATATACTGTCGGATCTGAGGTTCACGAAGTAGCTCATATCTGACAGTATATTCTAACATAGAGGCGTTCCCATGGTGATGGGGACGCTTCAAGTTAAACTATACCATCGGATGGTATAGTTTAACTATACTCCAATCCGATGGTATAAAAGAACTCCAGACTTTACATTGAAAGTCAATGGGGACGGATCCGTTTGAAATGGCACCATATTGTGTCAACATCAAACGGATCCGTCCCCATTGACTTGCATTGTAATTCAGGACGGATCCGTTTGGCTCCGCACGGCCAGGCGGACACCAAAACAACTTTTTTTTCATGTCCGTGGATCCTCCAAAAATCAAGGAAGACCCACGGACGAAAAAACGGTCACGGATCACGGACCCACGGACCCCGTTTTTGCGGACCGTGAAAAAAAACTGTTGTGTGCATGAGGCCTTAGTAAAATCAGTTTTGAATACCTTGAGGGGTGTAGTTTCTAGAATAGGGTCATTTTGGATGGTTTCTATTCCGTAAGCCTCGCAAAGTGACTTCAGACCTGAACTGATCCCTAAAAATTTGATTTTTGAAAATTTCTGAAAAATTTCAAGATTTGCTTCTAAACTTCAAACCCTTGTAACATCCCCCAAAAATAAAATATCATTCCCAAAATGATCCAAACATGAAGTAGACATATGGGGAATGTAAAGTAATAAATATTTTTGGAGATTTGGAAACTTGAAAATGTTTAGTTTTTTACAAATTTTTGGTAAATTTGATATTTTTTATTAATAAAAAAGATTTTTTTTTAACTTCATTTTTACTAGTGTCATGAAGTACAATATGTGATGAAAAAACAATCTCAGAATAGCCTGGATAAGTCAAAGCGTTTTAAAGTTATCAGCACTTAAAGTGACACTCGTCAGATTTGCAAAAAATGGCCACGTCCAGAAGGTGAAATAGGGCCGAGTCCTTAAGGGGTTAAAGATCCTTTTTTGTGTATTAGTGGAAAAAGGAAAAATATATTTGCCACCTAGCAGTGCTGTTATCTGTTTCAAAGCCAATTTTTGGTTGTATTAGTGGAAAAAGAAAGTGAGATATTTTACAGCCCACTTTGCCGTGCATTGGTGTCGAAATACAAATATGTTCGCCGTTCATAGTTGTTCATATCTGTTGAAAAGCCTTTTGTGTAAAAATATAAAAAATATATTAAAAAAAAACTTGGGCCTAATTGCTGTTCAGCTGTGTGGTGAAATATTTTACAGCCCACTTTTCCGTGTATTACAGGCGAAATACAAATATATTTGCTGTTGATAATTGTACTTATCTTTTGAAAAACCTTTTGTGTAAAAATATTTTAAAAAAATGGGCCTAATTGCCATTCAGCAGTTGAGTGAGATATTTTACAGCCTAGTTTGCCATGTATTAGTGGCGAAATATAAATATATTCGCCGTTCATCGTTGCACTTATCTGTTGAAAAGCCTTAGTCAGCAGTTACTGCCCAGCCAAGATGTGGAGGAGACATTCGCCACTTCCACCGCTAGGCGGGCAAGTAGTGATGAGGAGAGTGGCGTGGGAGCTGGTGTTGAGAGTGGTCAGGCTCCTGACCCAAAGACTTTTGAGAAGGACATCAGTGACGTGCATTTACTACTCGATGATATTGATGTAGCTGATCGCACTTGGGAGCCGGGTGATGAAGGGGCTTCATCATCATTGGAAAAATTGCCTGTGAGCCAGCAGCAGAGCAAGCAAGATGCTACCGTGGCCAGGAGTCAGCAGGGTGGCAGCAGTGGGAGGTTGGGAGCCAAATGCGCCCGGGGTAGACCACCCACTTCATGGGAGCCTACTTGCCTGGAAAGTAGTGGTACAGGGGCCCAAGTAGGCAGCGTAGTGTTGAGGGTAAAATCACCTACTCGGCCCCAGCAACCGCTGTTTCACCCACTGGCATGCACCCTGTTTCTGGCAGTCAAGGCTCCACCACCTCAGCCGAAGTTAGCCGTCTGTCCTTCTTATCATCTGCCAATCTCGATGCTCCTGCTCCTCCTCCTACTCGTCAGTCATTCTGTCAGCAATCAATCACCAAAGCTATTTCCAAGAGACAACAGTATGCGTGCACTCATCCAATGGTGCAGAAGCTGAATGTGACCAACAACTGGAAGAACATTGTGCCGGCGCTGCGTCAAGGAAGGCCGAGCCATGTGCCCTGCATGGCACACGTGTTCAATCTGGCTGTCAAGCGGTTTCCTGAAGTCTTCCACCCATCTGCAAGACAACCTAACTATGGGCAGGAAACTTTGCATGAACTTCAGCCACTCGTACACCGCAAAGCACACCCTCTTTGAGCTGCAGCAGCAGAACAGCATCCCCTAACATAGGCTGATATTCAATGTTTCCACCCATTGCAATTCCACCTTTCATATGTTGGACCGACTATACGAACAGAGAAAGGCCATCAACGATTTCCTGATGATCCAAGCAGACAGGAGCACTCCCCTGTGTAACTTCGATGTCAGCCAGTGGCAGCTCATGCGTGACACCTGCTGTTTGCTCAGGCCCTTTGAGGATACTACATTATTTGTCAGTCGCACGGACCACGGGATGAACAATGTCATTCCACTGCTTCATGTTCTGTAATAGATGCTGGTCAGGGGACCGGAGACGTGGTGCCTAGATCTTATGGACACATAAGCCCTTTGGGGGCTGAACTGGAGGAGGTGGACATTGCAGCACAAGCATTGTCTAGCCAAATGGGTAGTTTTGCTACACAGGTGACAGGACAGGAGGAGCAGGAGCAGCCAGAGGAGCTACAGGGCGATGAGGAGGATGAGACAGAGTACCCAGACACACGGTGGCAGTATGCAGTGGAGATGGAGGCAGGGAGTCCTTCTGAGTCACTTGCTCAAATGGCCCGCTACATGCTCACTTGCTTGGGGATGACTTCTGGCTCTACACCTTGTTGGACACTCGCTACCGTTCTCACTGACAGCCTGGCCCTGACAGTCACCAATGCCAGTTTATTAACCCCTTGTATGCTGCGATCAAGGCAGGCTGTCAGTGTAAAGGCTGAAAGGCAATGCATTACAATAAATGATGTATTGTAATGCATTGCAGAGGGGGTCAGACCCCAGAGGTTGAAGCCCCAGAGTGGGACAAAAATAAAAAGTAAATAAAGTTGTTTTTCATAATAAAAAAGTAAAGTCTCAAGTAATAAAATAAATAAAACATAAAATTGTAAAAATAAAATACACATATTGGGTATTGCCGCTTCCGTAATGAGTGGCTCTATAAAAATATTACATGATCCACCCCCTCACCTGAATGACGTAGAAAAAATGAAAACTGTGCTAAAACAATAATTTTGTCACCTTACATCACAAAAAGTGCAACACAAGCGATTAAAAAGGCGTGTGCCCCCCAAAACAGTACTAATCAAACCGTCACCTCATCCCGCAAAAAATGAGACTCTACATAAAAAAATCGGGCAAAAAATAAAAAAATATGGCTCTCAGAATATGGAGACAATAAAACATTGACATATTAGGTAATGCCGTGTCTGTAACAACCAGGTATATTGAAATATCACATGAGCTAACCCCTCAGGTTAAAAAAAAAGGTTAAAAAAGCAAATTTTTGTCACCTTACATCACAAAAAGTGTGATACCAAGAGATCAAAAAGTCATACACACCCTAAAGTAGTACCCATTAAACTGTCATTTCATCCCGCAAAAAATGAGACCCTACCTAAGACAGTCGCCCAAAAAAAAAAAAACTTGGCTTTCAAAAATGCTTTATAATGTAAAACTCAAACAAACTACTAAAAAAGTTGTCATATTTGGTATTGTCTCTTACGTAACAGCCTGCTCTATAAAAATAGCACAAGATCTAACCTGTCAGATGAACATTGTAAATTACAAAAAAAATTAAAAAGTGCCAAAACAGCTTTTTGTCTTTTACTTTGCCTCACAAAAAGTGTAATACATAGTAACCAAAAAGTACTCTAAAACAGTACCAACAAAACTTCCACCTTATCCCGTAGTTTCTAAAATGGGGTAACTTTTTTAAAGTTTTTTACTCTAGGGGTGTATCAGCGGGTCTTCAAATGTGACACGGCAACTTAAAATTATCCCAGTGACATCTGGTCTCGAAAACCACATGTCGCTTCTTTGCTTCTGCGCCCTGCAGTGTGCCCATACAGAATTTTATGATTACAATTGGTGTGTTTCTCTAAACTGCAGAATCAGGGTAATAAATATTGAGTTTTGTTTGGCTGTTAACTCTTGCTTTGTTACTGGATTTTTTTTAAATTAAAATAGAAAATCTGGCAAAAAAGTGAAATTCTGAAATTTCATCTACATATTCCTTTAATTCTTGTGGAACACTTAAAGGTTTAATAAAGTTTGTAAAATAAGTTTTGAATACCTTGAGGGGTATAGTTTCCAAAATGGGGTCATTTATGGGTGGTTTCTATTATGTAAGCCCCACAAAGAGACTTCAGACCTGAACTGGTCCTGAAAAATTTCAAGATTTGCTTCTAAACTTCTAAGCCTTCTAATGTCCCCCAAAAATAAAATGGCATTCACAAAATGATCCAAACATAAAGTAGATATATGGGAAATGTAAAGTAATAACTATTATATGAGGTATCACTATCTTTTTAACTTTTTTTTATAAAAATTTATTAAACAATAATATTTCCATACAAAATAAAACATAAAAAATATTATTTCAATTTTTTTTATTTTTATTTTAAACATAATGTGTCAGAAGAAAACAATCTCAGAATGGCTTGGATAAGTAAAAGCATTCCAAAGTTATTACCATAAAAAGTGACACGTAAATTTTCAAAAAAACGGCCTGGTCCTTAAGGTGAAAAATGGAAGGGTCCTGAAGGGGTTAACATATTTTAAAATATTTTTATTGGTCATTTTATTTTCCATGTCAATATGTATATTAAAAAAATCAATAAAAACAAAAAAAATCCTGGTCAATTGGTCTAATAATAAGCGCCACTTCTTGGAGATTATGCAGATAACTTTACTATATTTATCTACTGAACATTATGGGCATGATTAGAATAACAGATATCACCTATATATTGATATCACTTGATCCACCATTAACAAAAGGTGATATCAATGCTGTTAACAGCTCAGGCAAGATGACTGCCTCATAATCATGTTCAGAAAAATATCATAAATAAATCTGTAATCAGAAAATTAAAACAGATTAGAAAATCAAGGTATGTGTGACTATATAATTTCTACTGGCAAAAAATAATGTTTTTGGTGACACATTCCCTTTGACTTTTGACTTACCCTTATTGCCTCAAAATTTGCCCTTGGTACAAGATTTTTCCCTTGCTTTCAAGATGGCGGCCATGTTCTAGCCCTAGCCTAAAAGATATACTCTCTCACCCATTACTTACTGGGGCTTTGAGATATTTTTAATTTTATAGGAATAATGTTGGTTTATGTGTTGATAGATAGATAGATAGATAGATAGATAGATAGATATGAGATGGATAGATAATTAGACATAGTCATAAGTGTGAGACATTTCTCAAAATGGCTGCTTTTGTATTAAAAACGTTGCATCAGGCAGTCAAAGTTCTCTGGAAGAATGTAAGTTGGCAAATTTGTCATCTAAACTAATCTTATGGGTCTCTTGACAGGCACGGCTATTAGTAAGAGTAATGTGCATATAAATTTAGGTACCTTATCCAGCATCATTTTTCCTATCATTGGAAAATAATGAAGATTAAAGATGGAGTAAAAGTTACCTTCCTGACAGTTTCCAACATAGATCGACCTCCTTGCCAAGGCTTTGAGTTCTTCTTGATGCAGGTGAGGCTGGCCATGCTATGCCACTTTCGATCTTCCAGCTTCTTGTGAAAAGCATTAGCCAGCAAGAGTACTGTATCATAGATATAAAGGTTGGTGATCTGTAAAGGATTAGATATTGATCATTGGCCTCATTTTTTCAAGACAGCTGACAGACCTAAGTAAAAATCATAACATATTGGTTTGGCTACTTATGAACTCATTGCTCTGCAACTACATTTCTGATGTGATAGATTGTACAATGTTTCTTCCTGAATTAATCACATGAAGCTTTGTCATTTATGATGGAGAGCTTACTCACCATGTGTTATCAAAGGTTTCATTTTCTATTGACTTTTATAATTGCTATAAAAGAGAAGATGTAGCTTCAAAAACAACAAATGGCATATTTCCTTGGAGAGATTATGTTGTTCCACCCGCTGTTTCTGAGTATGGTATATATCTCTATCCATAAAAAATACACCTGATATTTGAAATACCGATATATCACCTAAGTTCTCATAGCATAGCTGTAATATAGAATACTTATAAACTGTTATTTCTATCTGCAAGATAGTTAGATAGATAGATAATTACAGACAATCAAGGTAGACTATGCCAACCAGTATGGCTTTGGGCATTATCCTGGTAGTCCCCTGGTTTTCACCCTTTAACTCCTATACAGGAATCTGGTCTTCAGTGCAGGGGAGCCACCAGGCTGCTGCCTCTTGGAATAGTACTATTGTGCTTAACAGCTGACCAACTCAGGTTAAAGGCCTCTGTATGAAGAACCAAAGGATCAGGCAATACTCATAGTCAGAAAACAGGAAGAGGTCAGGACAAGCAGAGTTTGTTCAAATCCATGAAAATAATCAAAGGTCAGTGCAGGCAGCAAAGGGTCATTATGGTAGACAGGTAGAAGTCAGGTCAAGCAGTGGAGGGTCAGAATCAGTAGACTCGCAGTGTTCGGTACCTGGGCAGACAGACAGGAAAAGCACACCTTCCATTGCAAGCTAGAAAAACCTTAAGCTCAAGCACTCTCACACTGGGGAAGGTGCCCAAAATACCCTGAGACAGCCAGCCATAGGCTAGCGATTATTCATAACATGCATGCACTGGGTGAAGACGAGGATCAGCAGTTTCAGGGTTATGATGCCCTTATCGGTTACCCCCAGAGGTCTAGGGTGTGTGTGTCTGTGGCCTAGTGTAAATTTTTTGTGTGGCACGATTTTGATGCACGGGTGTAGAAAGCTACTTTTCTTGGGCTTAAGAAAAAAAAAAAAAGAAGAGAACTAGCTTGCATATTTCATTGAGAGAGTTGTAAGATTTGTAGGATGTTATAATTCTCTTGGCTCACTTTCAGTTAAAGACTACTTTGGAGGTGTCTTTGTCTGAAGTTGATTCAAAACAGTGAAAGCAAGTTGCTGAAGGTATTGCATGTCTTTGCTATATTGATGATGTACCCTCAGGTGAATAGGAAGGAGCTGTTTAATTATAGTAAAACAGAAGAAATCTATAATTACATGTAATGCTGTAGGTATACAGTAAGAAGAACACAGCAGAAATGTGTTCTGCATTATTTTCCTACAGTGAATTGGCAGAGATGCCTTATTTCTGCAACTATTTCTTTCAGTTCAAAAGCCCTTAATGAGAAAAAAAAAGCACATGAGAACACAATTTCTAGATGCAAAGCCTTAGGGGGAACCTCTGGGTGGGTACTATTTCTATTCTGGAGACCAGTGGATATAAGTGATGCCTATTGTAAGATAGACAATGCTCCTCTAGATTTCTGGGTAAAATATATGCAAATTAGCATGCCTAACATCGGCTGTGTCAGATAGGTTTAGCTACTCTCTCTCTCAATTAAATCGCAAAAAATTTTGGCTGGACTGAATCTGGACATTTTGAGACGTTTAGGCTAAACAGATAGAACCATTTGCAAATCATGAAAGGGCCACATTGCTGGTTTAAAAATATTATCTGATGATTAATGTAAAAACATCAATGAAAATCAGGCATTATATCCCATTCACCATTATATTCTCTTTTTAAGAGAGCTAGTACCAGCCCTGTACCCGACATGCATCTAGAAATCTCTTCATGCATTGCTCCAATTGCTATGCTAGATTTATTTCAGGCTGGCAGCTCCTTTAGGGGTAAGGGGGCCTTTCTCATCAGTTGTGTGTACTTCTCACAGTACATTTGGCTGGTGGCATTTGAAGGCTGGAACTATGTATGTGCATTCATCTCAGACATGTGAGAGGACAGAGAAATAAGGAAATGAACAAACAGCAGGTGGTGCTATTCATATAGATTTTGTTGAAGTTAGAACGTATACAATTTTTTTTATTACATACAATTACAAAATTATTCAGATCCAGGTGCTGGTTTGAAAAGTGTAGAATATATTTAATGGGATAGCGCCTTTAAGTTTTGAATGCATAATCGGTGCCACAGTTCCCCACATATGTGCCACTTTGCAGGGTAATTTTATAGAAGTTTAGGTGACATTCCAATAAGGTATATTTGCGGGTAGCAGGAGATGGTTCCCAAGCTGAGTAGCAGTGGTTAAAATAAAACTTGTGTACTCCACCGGATTGCTTTAAGTGTTACGTTTATTAGACAAGGGGATACCCAGTTTAAGATTAGTGAAGGTTTTCGTCTATTTGTCTTCTTCATAGAACTGGGCGCACAAGGTAGAAGAAAGGAAAAGGGCTGGAGCCCTGAAAAAGACGTTGCAAAAAAGGGCAAAAGGGTTAATTACCCCTATTAGCGCTTTGTTTGTGGGCACTGTGGCCCTAGATAGGCGCAGTATGCAGTTGGCAATTGTAATAAAACAGAGGCAGCAGGTTGTAGGATGGAGTAAAGTGTATATTTTTCAGGTACCTGAAGACCCTTTGCTTTGATTCCAGTTACTTCTCTTGCATCTCACTTTCTACCATTGTCAACCATTGTCTATTATTGATGTTCCAGCTTGCTAATCTGCTTGGACAATTATACTTAGTCTGCAGTTATGTGAGGCAACCATTATCTCTTGTGAGAAAACTTGTGTTGAGGCGAGGGTAGGTTCACACTTGCTTTAAACATCTCTGACAGGCTACTCTGCCCACTGTAGTTAACCAGATTCAGCCTAGCTAAATACTGCCATTCACCACCAGACCCCATTGACTATCAAGGGATCAAGCGGGGATTGGGCTGCTTAATAGCCCAATGCCAGATTTCAGACAAATGCCATTGCATGTCGCAGTTTCTGTCCAGCAAAAAATTGGCACTTATGAGAACAGTCAGCTAGACCCATTTAACACAAGTGTGAATCTAGCCTTACTGAGGGAATAATCCTGAAATGAGCTGCATGCCAACAAAGTTCAGGGGCCAGCAGAGCACCAGTGAGTCGTATCGGGCTGAGATAAAAGCAAGTTATAAAAATGAAAAGTGGGATCTAGAAGGTTAATAATCAATACAAAGCGATAGAGAGTAAAGAAAGAGAGAGAGAGAGAGAATGTTTGCCAGGTAATTTTGGCACTTGCAATTAGGGTCAAATTTATTTGGAAACAAATTGAATTGGGTGACCCATTCCATGCATTTGGACTCAAATGAAAGATTAAGAATACGGTAGCTCTTCTCCAGTCAGAGGAACTTGGGAGTTTTGACTGTGTTTACAATTGCACAATGGTTTTTGTTACAAAAGGAAACCATGTGGTGCCATTTACCTGTATTGGTGCCAAGATGTTCATCCATTTTCTCTGAAAATAGAGCCTTGTACAGTGCTATTTTTCATGTTAACAGTCATGGAATCTGCAATGGAGGCTATGGTGCTATAGTGCTGTGATATGTTGTCTCCACAGCAGTGCATTTGGAATTTAGAGGACTGACAAGTAGGTACAATGCATTAACATTTGTTTAGGGTATCTCACAAATGCCCTTAACCCCCTAACAGTTTTCCCCCAATCCAGCTCCAGCAGTAGGAAAGTAGCAAACTGGAGGGGGGGGGGGGGGGCTGCTTTAGATGCTGCTTACTCCTGAAGGGTAGCAGCTAGAAACATATTTAAAAGCTGACATTTCAAGCTTTCAGAAAATACCAGAATGACAGCAATATGTCCACTACAGGGGAAGATATCACTGATGGAAATTGGGATGAAGTGAATATAGCTGAAATTAAGAGTAAAAACAGGTTTTACCCACTATTATACCCTCAATTTCTAACAGTGATTTATCCTCTGTTGCTTGGACTTTAGCTGACATCTCTTTTATGAAAGTCTGGACTGTCAGCTTTCAAACAAGACCAGTTGCATGTTTCTAGCTGCTACCATTCAGGAGATAGCAGCATCTAAAGCAGCCCTCCCCGCTCCAGTTAGCTACTTTTCCCACTTCTGGAGCTGGACCTAACTGAAAACAGTTAGGTGGTTAACAGGGGTCTGCTCATGACAAATTCCTTAGAAGGATTTGGAAATAGGCTTGTTTTACTTCTGTAAAATGTAAAGACATCCTAGAGGAAATGGAGGAGATGACATTGATATGAGATAAATGTCACATTGCCATTCAAGATTTTAATCTTGGAAAATTGGATGTGATATCATATAGTGAGATGTAAAATATGCACTATTCTAGCAAAGTGACTTTCTTTGGTCACTGGTATATTCAAGACTTTGAATGTTAGTTTTCTGACTTTTTTGCTTTATGTATGTAAATGAAAGCACCTTGCCACCTTTATTCTTTCAATGACATTTATGCGTATATGACTTTTTTTTAAAGAATGTGTCGAACTGATTTATAACTATTATATCTCTCACCAGGAATGAACTAGCCTATTTAATGTATTATAAGAAGAAGTGGGTTCATTAAACCTTTCATTGTTCAAGAGATAGACTATTAATTCTGAACTGTTCTGCTCCATATCTCTCTTTATTTGCAGTACATCTGGGAATAATTGACCCTTTCATTTTGTTATGCAAGCTTTCTCAAATATGAAACCACAAAAACTGAAAATTGTGCTGACTACCGCTGTACAGGTGAGTGATCTAGCACAACAATTTCTCTTGTTTATATTTCTAATATGAAGCCAAAGTGCAGAGGCCAAACACAAATACCTTATTAAACTGCTAGAAGACAAACTTCATATTCAAAGCGTCAAATGCAACTACTAAAATCTAATCAAATTAATATAATTACCAAAATAATAAAAATATACATTTTAACAGTAATAATAATAACAGCAACAATCAAAATCCTACTCTTTAACCACCTCCCGACCGCCTAACGCGCCGATGCGTCCGGGAGGTGGTTGATTTGTTCCTCCTGGACGCATCGGCGTGTCATCTCGCGATACCCGAGATTTCCTGTGAACGCGCGCACGCAGGCGCGCGCGCTCACAGGAACAGAAGGTAAGCGAGTGGATCTCCAGCCTAACAGCGTCTAATATACCTGCTACCTGCTCCTCTGGTGGTCCCTTTTGTTAGGATCGACCACCAGAGGACACAGGTAGGTCAGTAAAGTCGCACCAAACACCACACTACACTACACCCCCCCGTCACTTATTAACCCCTTATAAACCCATGATCACCCCATATAAACTCCCTGATCACCCCCCCTGTCATTGATCACCCCCCTGTCATTGATCACCCCCCTGTCAGGCTCCGTTCAGACGTCCGTATGATTTTTACGGATCCACAGATACATGGATCGGAACCGCAAAACACATACGGACGTCTGAATGGAGCCTTACAGGGGGGTGATCAATGACAGGCGGGTGATCACCCATATAGATTCCCTGATCACCCCCTGTCATTGATCACCCCCCTGTCATTGATCACCCTCCTGTCATTGATCACCCCCCTGTAAGGCTCCATTCAGACGTCCGTATGATTTTTACGGATCCATGGATACATGGATCGGATCCGCAAAACACATGCGGACGTCTGAATGGAGCCTTACAGGGGGGTGATCAATGACAGGCGGGTGATCACCCATATAGATTCCCTGATCACCCCCCTGTCATTGATCACCCCCCTGTAAGGCTCCATTCAGACGTCTGCATGTGTTTTGTGGATCCGATCCATGTATCCATGGATCCGTAAAAATCATACGGACGTCTGAATGGAGCCTTACAGGGGGGTGATCAATGACAGGGGGGTGATCACCCATATAGACTCCCTGATCACCCCCTGTCATTGATCACCCCCCTGTAAGGCTCCATTCAGACGTCCGCATGTGTTTTGCGGATCCAATCCATGTATCCATGGATCCGTAAAAATCATACGGACGTCTAAATGGAGCCTTACAGGGGGGTGATCAATGACAGGGGGGTGATCACTCATATACACTCCCTGATCACCCCCTGTCATTGATCACCCCCCTGTAAGGCTCCATTCAGACGTCCGCATGTGTTTTGCGGATCCGATCCATGTATCCATGGATCCGTAAAATTCATACGGACGTCTGAATGGAGCCTTACCAGGGGGGTGATCAATAACAGAGGGGTGATCAGGGAGTCTATATGGGTGATCACCCCCCTGTCATTGATCACCCCCCTGTCATTGATCACCCCCCCTGTAAGGCTCCATTCAGACATTTTTTTGGCCCAAGTTAGCAGAAATATATATATTTTTTTGTTTGTTTTTTCTTACTAAGTCTCATATTCCACTAACTTGTGTCAAAAAATTAAATCTCACATGAACTCACCATACCCCTCACGGAATCTAAATGCGTAACATTTTTAGACATTTATATTCCAGACTTCTTCTCACGCTTTAGGGCCCCTAAAAAGCCAGGGCAGTATAAATACCCCACATGTGACCCCATTTCGGAAAGAAGACACCCCAAGGTATTCCGTGAGGGGCATATTGAGTCCATGAAAGATTGACATTTTTGTCTGCTAACTGATGCAAAAAAATAATAATTCTATGAACTCGCCAGACCCCTCATTGAATACCTTGGGGTGTCTTCTTTCCAAAGTGGGGTCACATGTGGGGTATTTATACTGCCCTGGCTTTTTAGGGGCCCGAAAGTGTGAGAAGAAGTCTGGCATCTAAATGTCTAAAAATGCCCTCCTAAAAGGAATTTGGGCACCTTTGCGCATCTAGGCTGCAAAAAAGTGTCACACATCTGGTATCGCCGTACTCAGGAGAAGTTGGGGAATGTGTTTTGGGGTGTCATTTTACATATACCCATGCTGGGTGAAAAATATCTTGGTCAAATGCCAACTTTGTATAAAAAAATTGGAAAAGTTGTCTTTTGCCAAGATATTTCTCTCACCCAGCATGGGTATATGTAAAATGACACCCCAAAACACATTCCCCAACTTCTCCTGAGTACGGCGATACCAGATGTGTGACACTTTTTTGCAGCCAAGGTGGGCAAAGGGGCACACATTCCAAAGTGCACCTTTCGGATTTCGCAGGCCATTTTTACACATTTTGATTGTAAGGTACTTCTCACACATTTGGGCCCCTAAATTGCCAGGGCAGTATAACTACGCCACAAGTGAGCCATTTTGGAAAGAAGACACCCCAAGGTATTCCGTGAGGGGCACGGCGAGTTCCTAGAATTTTTTATTTTTTGTCACAAGTTAGCGGAAAATGATGATTTTTCTTTTTTTTCCTTACAAAGTCTCATATTCCACTAACTTGCGACAAAAAATAAAAAATTCTAGGAACGCGCCATGCCCCTCACGGAATACCTTGGGGTGTCTTCTTTCCAAAATGGGGTCACTTGTGGCGTAGTTATACTGCCCTGGCAATTTAGGGGCCCAAATGTGTGAGAAGAACTTTGCAATCAAAATGTGTAAAAAATGGCCTGGAAATCCGAAAGGTGCACTTTGGAATATGTGCCCCTTTGCCCACCTTGGCTGCAAAAAAGTGTCACACATCTGGTATTGCCGTACTCAGGAGAAGTTGGGGAATGTGTTTTGGGGTGTCATTTTACATATACCCATGCTGGGTGAGAAAAATATCTTGGTCAAATGCCAACTTTGTATAAAAAAAATTGGAAAAGTTGTCTTTTGCCAAGATATTTCTCTCACCCAGCATGGGTATATGTAAAATGACACCCCAAAACACATTCCCCAACTTCTCCTGAGTACGGCGATACCAGATGTGTGACACTTTTTTGCAGCCAAGGTGGGCAAAGGGGCACACATTCCAAAGTGCACCTTTCGGATTTCGCAGGCCATTTTTTACACATTTTGATTGCAAGGTACTTCTCACACATTTGGGCCCCTAAATTGCCAGGGCAGTATAACTACCCCATAAGTGACCCCATTTTGGAAAGAAGACACCCCAAGGTATTCTGTGAGGGGCATGGCGAGTTCCTAGAATTTTTTATTTTTTGTCGCAAGTTAGTGGAATATGAGACTTTGTAAGAATAAAAATATATAAAATAAAAATCATCATTTTCCGCTAACTTGTGACAAAAAATAAAAAGTTCCATGAACTCACTATGCCCATCAGCGAATACCTTAGGGTGCCTACTTTCCGAAATGGGGTCATTTGTGGGGTTTTTCTACTGTTTGGGCATTGTAGAACCTCAGGAAACATGACAGCTGCTCAGAAAGTCAGAGCTGCTTCAAAAAGCGGAAATTCACATTTTTGTACCATAGTTTGTACACGCTATAACTTTTGCCCAAACATTTTTTTTTTATCAAAGACATGTAGAACTATAAATTTAGCGAAAATTGTATATATGGATGTCGTTTTTGTTGTAAAATTTTACAGCTGAAAGTGAAAAATGTCATTTTTTTGCCAAAAAATCGTTACATTTGGATTAATAACAAAAAAAGTAAAAATGTCAGCAGCAATAAAATACCACCAAATGAAAGCTCTATTAGTGAGAAGAAAAGGAGGTAAAATTCATTTGGGTGGTAAGTTGCATGACCGAGCGATAAACGGTGAAAGTAGTGTAGTGCAGAAGTGTAAAAAGTGGCCTGGTCATGAAGGGGGTTTTAGCTAGCGGGGCTGAAGTGGTTAATGAATGTCCACCCATGTGTACATTAGAGGGATTGTCTCATCTCACCTTTACTAAGGCTAGATGAGACACAATTCTGACCACTTTGCTGTTTCCCTGCCTGGAGGTGGTCTGAACTGTGTCTCATCTCGCTTTACTAACTGCGAGATGATACAGACCATTTAATAGTTCTGTGCTAATTAATTTCTTAATATATTTTAATAGACATTGAAATCTTATTTTTCTGGCACCCTGCTTATACCAAGCAGCATGCAAATAAAACAGGTCTATAACTCCACTAGGAAAAAATAAAGTTAGTTATTGAAATCAGAGGAGTATTTTCCTCCAACTTTTCCATGAGGCATGAAATTATTTCCAGACTAGAGATGAGAGAACTTCTTGAAATTTGATTTGTGTCTGATTTTTTATGCATCAATTCCTCACAAATCAAAAGTGCTCTATTTGGCCTGAAAATTGGTATATGACACTCTGAAGTCTCTTAGGACTCTGATTTTTATATATATACATATATATATATATATATATATATATATATATATATCTCGTTGTTCTTTATTTTTTATTTTTAGAGCTTTTGCTCTTTATCCTCTTCCCCTACCGCTTTTAGGCCCCTTAAAGGGGTTATCCGGGAATTTATATTGACGACCTATTCCTGGATAGGTCATCAATATCACATAAGAGAGGGTCCACCCATGTTAGACTGCTGTTATAATGGACTGACACTCCATGAGCACCACAGACTCTTCCTAGGCCATGTGACATCACTGAACATTGGTCCCATATCTTATGGTAGTTGTAGCTCAGCCCATTCAAGTCAATTGTGCTAAGCTGCAATACCAAGCATATACAATGTACAGTGATTTGCTTGGAGAGCTGCCAGGAGCACATTTGTGATGCTTTTTAATATTAAAATAGGGTTTGAACGTTAAAAGTTGTGGCTTTTTGAGACCAAGCATCTAAAAATGATGCATTGTCAACGCAAAACCCTGCCCCTATTTAAACTTACACTACTCACAAAAAAGTCGGGATATTTGGCTTTCAGGTAAAGTTTATGGAAAAAGTTCACGCTACAGTGATATTATATCATGAAAGTAGGGCAAGTAGAACCATGAAATGGTGATTTTCTCATCTAAAAAAAAATATTGAAACAAAAGCCAACAGTGGTGGCTATACCCCCATAAAAATATCAATGTCTCAATAACTTGTCATGTGGCCTCAATTACAGCTTGACAACAATGCCTTATGCTAATTATTGTCTGCTGAGGCATGAAATCCCACTCTTCTTGAAGGACATCCCTTAAGTCATCGAAGTTCTGCGGTACAGAGTTAAGAGCCTCTACAAAGCTACACAGCTGATCCCTCATGTTTTCAATGGGATTCAGGTCTCCAGTACCAGTTACCTAATGATGCGACCTTGATGAGCTGATGCATTGTCGTCCATGTAGATGAAATTAGGCCTGTGTTGTTCATGCAGAGGCATAATGACTGGATAAATGGTGTTATTCAAGTAGTATGGACTTGTCACTGTACCATTCACAAAGTGTAGAGGAGTTAAGTATTGACACACCTGCTTACACTGTAACACCACCACCACCAAAAGCAAACAGTGGCTGATGTATAGAGCTGTTCTTGACATCTCCAGCATTGCTGACAGACATCATTTCTGCTCAATGTGAATTGACTTTCATCAGGGAACAGCACTGAGGCCCACTGGTCCACTTCTATGCCTTTCTGTGACCCTTCCTGTCTTTCTATATCTATCTAAATGTTGCCACCTGCTGATGACACTCTGTGACACTCTAAGCTCAGTCCCACTTCCATCTAAGTACATCCTACTTGAAGCCTCGCAATGACCAGGTACTGTTGATCAATTGTTAGTTGTTGTCTTGGTCTCATGGTGTCAAAATGTAAACAGCATGATGAGAAGGACTGTTTAAATATCAATTGTAATGGAACCAGCAAATTTATTGAGTAATTCATGGTTCAAACACCTGTTGTGAATTTTGCCATTAAGCTCTTGTTAGAGAACAAGTTGTGCATAAAGTACTGAAACATTGAACACAAATTTAGAGATGGTCACATTGAGTTCACCTATAAACGTAAGAATGCATTTTAGATTCATCCTAAGAGTTCATCCATAAGTCAAATATCCCTAACTTTTTGCAAATAGTATAAGTTAAAATCATAAGAAACAGTGGCTTGTGGCTTCATGAGAAACAGTGGCTACACAAACCTCCAAAAAAAACATGCCCGCATTTATACACAAATTTTACACACATTTAATTGACAGAAGAAACAGTTGCTTGTTCTGAAGTTGAACAAGTCTAAAAAATTCTCCCTTTTATTTGGGAGCAGCAGTATAGAAAATATGGAAAGGATAAGGTGTGTTGGAGTAATAACTGACAGCAATAGTAGCACAAGAAGTAACAGCAATAAGAGTAATGGAGTTGACAGTAGTGGAATTAGCAGCTGGGAGTAGTAGTTGAGGCAGTGGAAGTAGCAGCAGCCATAAGGCATGGAACATGATGATAGGCAGGAAGACAGAGGCAGTAGCGTGATGGGGCCAGAAATAAATAACCATCATCAGGAATGGCATTAAGCAGTCAGGAGGACAACTTTGTCCATTGGGGTGTGACAATGTCACCTCCTGATATGACGCTGGAGGCTGGACAAGACATTACAGGGGGTGCAAACTGAGGCAGCTGTTCCAGTCTGCCTGCCCATAAGTTCATGGGGTCAAGGTACACAGGGTATACACCAGAGAAAGGCCACAGTCCAGGCAGTAATGAACCTGGCGGTTCAAGTGGTACGTCTCCATTTGCTGATTTCCACCAGCCTGGTGCAGCACATGAAAAAAACTGCTCCATCATGTTCACGAGACTGAATTGGCTGCAGCTGCAGCTGTGGCTTCTGATGCTTGTGGTAGCAGAGATGATTGGAGTTGGGTGAGATGGCAGGGGGCAGAGGGGGACCGCCTTGTGAGACATGCAGATGGCAGTCATTCTCATAGAAAGCTGTGGCAAGCTGTACAGTGTATCATGGTAATAAGGCAATTTGGTTTCTTTTTTTGGCAACAAGAAAACATTCTCCCATTTTGCTTTGAAGTATGAGTCTAAAAGGATGGCTATCCAGTAATTATCAGATTGCTTCATGCTAATGATACGCCTGCCAGTACAAAAGCAAAAAAAAAAAAAAACATACAACTTGCCACACTAGAAAGTATGCCCGAGGACCCAGTTCTTTTTGGCTCCACTCCCCAATAAGATAATTGGTTGTTATGGCCAGTATCATCATCGTCATGATCATCATCAGCCTCATTCTCATGCACAAGAGACTCCTCTTGCTCCTTTTCCTCCTCCAGTAGTAGCTCCTCCTCTTCAACTTCCTCTTCTATGAGAATTTCTCCATATGTGTCCCCAACAGCTACAGGGAGGCCAGCAAGAAGCTGTTTTTATTCCGCCATCCATTAATAAAAGCATCTGCTCTAAGATAAATATCAGAGAGATGACATCATTCATGCCACAGTTGATCCTAATGACAAATCTTGTGGCCTCTTCGAAGGGCCTGAGTATGCAACACATGTCTCTGATGAGCAATCGCTGCCTGATCTCAAAACAACACATACTCCCTGCTGAAGTAGTCTGGTGCAAGATTAAATCATTCAAGGTGGAATTCCAGTAGGTTGGAACATCGAGTGGTGCAATGGTAAACTGTTCTGTCACTGCAAGCCCTGGAGGGAGTTCCTTGCGACTTAAGAATGGACTGAGGTCAGAGAGGACACCAGATTTGTCAGAATACCAATGAGCAATAAAACACAAAACCGGAATATGATTGTACAACTCAAATAAAACATAAGTGTCAGAAATGAATAGCTCTTAGATGGGACAAACCAATACACTCAGAATATACAAAAAAATAATACAAAAATATATTAAAAAATGTATCTTTATTGAAATTGATAAAACAAATAAATAGATGCATACATTGACAAATATATAGATAAGACAGATTTGTCAGTAGGGACAACTACACCATGAACAATGTCATCCCCTGATATTTATTGTAGAGCATATGCTAACACTGATGCAACATGGGATGATGGAAAATACAACTTATGCATCTTGCTGGCTACCCTGTAGCTGTTGCGGAGCCACATGGATAAAGTCCAATGGAGGAGGAGGTGGAGGAGGAGCATGAGGATGAAGAGATACCACTGGAGGAGGAGCTGTTGCTTGTGCACAAGGACAAGGCTGATGATGATGACAGTGGTCATAATGACCAATTATCTCAGTGGGTGTCAGGGTCTTATAGAACTGGGTTGTTGGACATGCTGGCGAGCATGGCAAGTTGTATGCTTGCTTGCTTATGTACTGACAGGAATATGGTTAGTATGAAGCAATCTGATGAATACTGGGGAGCCACTTTAGACCCTCTGAATCAAAGCAAAATAAAGGAATGTTTTAATGTTGCCAGAAGGGAGGAAAAACTGCTTTATTACCAGGATACACTGTGTATGCAGCTTACCACCGGTGTGTCTAACCAGAAGGCTCCTCTCAGTCCCATTCTGGGTCTCCCACCTCCCACGGCCTCCAATGCCAAAATCAAAAGAAGCAGCAGTTCAGTTATATGAATGTGATCGAGCATTTTTTTCATGTGCCACACCAGGCTGACACAAATTGGCAAATGGAGACATACTGCCTTAACAACAAGGTCCAGTTCTAACTAGACGGTGGCCTTTCTCTAGTGCATACTGTGCTCTCTGGACCTCTGGGTAGGCAGATTTGGACAAGTGGCTGGAAATGGCAATGTTTGTGCTCTTTTTAATGTTTTGTCCACCCTACAATTTAATGTCAGAGAGGGTTTTCAGCAAAAGAGTTGGCGTTGTCAAACTAAAACAGACAAAGGTGTCTTCCATCAATGTACAAAACATAATTTCTGTTAAAATAAACGAGGCATGGGTTCATGATGATTTTCACACACCTTTGGCTAAAGCCAATGAATAGATCTGCCATTGCTGATGGTATTTATTATCAGGCCTATCACACCACTTCTGCTGTCTGCCTGTTTACTATTGTGGTTTTTATCATATGAGTACTGCTGCTGCCACCAGTGCCACAGCTGCTACTCTCTGCTGCTAATCCCACTATTGCCAATTCCATTACCCCAACTGCCCTTACCATTACTCCTACATAGCTGCCACTACTTTTTCCCAAACACAGCTGCACACACATCGAAGTAGTTCCTCGTAAGTTTCATGCTGTGCTTCTACTTCTGGTGCTACTACTATGTTATCCACAATATTATGCTGCTGCCTTCAAAGAAAAGTGAGAATTTTTCCAGACTTGTTCAACCTCAGGCTTGATGCTCTCTCTTATTTCTACTGTACACCTACATGCTATTAATTTTTGAGGTGGGGGGACATATAAAATGAATAGTTTGTTAGAGCATATTAGCATTAGTCATAGATTTCCATATGGGAATATTCATTCAATATACAGATTTTATCTGCACCTTGTTCCATTAAAGAATGTCCATGCAACATCCAGAAAAGCTCACTTTTGGTGCTTCCTGTTTCAGGGAGCTAAAAAGGAGACAGCATCTGCTAGTTACATTACTTCATTCAGGTAATTGTTCAGATTTTTGCTAATTTATCAGATCCTCACATCAACAAAGTCTTTTTAGACTACAGAAATCTTAGCATGTTATATTTTTTACATGCATGGTGATAGGAAGAAACACATATGTCTGCATAGATATTAATGTCAGCCGTTTTGGCCATGAATGGGCTGGGGAGAGAAGTATGAAGATACTTTTTGCAGAGCTTTTTTTGTCACAAGTAGTGAGAATAAGAAGTTTTATTCAGCCAGATTCTACTTGTCATGGAACCATGAACCGGACGTACAACAAGAGATAAGTGGAAATAAGAAGGCTTTATTGAAAATCAAGCTGTAAGGCGAAAGTCCAAACGGATGGCTAAACAGAAGCAGGGTCTTGCGAAGCCAGAGGTCAGGAACCAGAAGGGTGGTCAGACGAAGCCTGGATCAGGAACCAGCAGGGTAGTCAGACGAAGCCTGGATCAGGAACCAGCAGGGTAGTCAAACGAAGCCAGGATCAGGAACCAGAAGCAGCAGCAGTCTTAGAAGCATGTGAACACAGGAGGACCAAGCAAGGAACTGAAGCCACAGACCTCCTATATATATGAGCTGGGCATCCAGCTCCTCCCAGTGGGAAGGAGAAGCCGCAGGGTGGGAGGCTACAAGAAACCCAGAAACCAAGATGGCCGCCAGCACATGTCAAACGAAGGGGAACAGCAAGAAGGTAAGACCATGACAGTACCTCCCCCTCAAGGGCCCCTCCTCCGCGGAGTAAAGAACGGTTTCTGAGGGAAGCGTGCGTGGAAGGCTCGGAGCAAGGCAGGAGCATGGACATCTGCGGAGGGAACCCAGGAACGCTCCTCTGGACCATAACCACGCCAATGGACCAAAAACTGCACCCGACCGTGGACCAGGCGTGAGTCCAGGATATTGCTCACCTCATACTCCTCACGATTGCCCACTTGGACCGGACGAGGCCGAGGAACCGAGGAAGTGAAATGATTACACACCAGTGGCTTCAAGAGGGAGACATGAAACACGTTGGAGATCCGCATGCCAGGAGGAAGCGCAAGGGCATAGGCTACCGGGTTTACCCTGCGAAGCACTCGGAAGAGACCAACAAAGCGAGGCGCCAGCTTGGGAGTGGGCACTCGAAGGTTGAGGTTGCGGGTGGACAACCATACGCGGTCTCCGACCTAGTAGGAAGGAGCGGGCGCTCGTCTGCGATCAGCCTGGAGTCTCTGGCGCTGCGCAGAGACCTCAAGGGACCTCTGGATCTGTACCCAAGAAGCACGTAGGACGGAAAGGTGATCCTCCACAGCCGGAATATCCTGTGGAGAGAATACCTCCGGTAACACGGCAGGTTGGAACCCATAATTGGCCATGAAGGGAGACGTCCCAGAGGAAGAGTTCACCGCCGTGTTCCTGGCAAACTCAGCCCAAGGCAGGAGGTCAACCCAATTGTCTTGGTGATCGGAGACATAGCAACGAAGGAATTGCTCCAAGGCCTGATTGGATCGTTCTGCGGCCCCATTGGACTGAGGGTGGTAGGCCGAGGAGAAAGAGAGATGAATCCCCAACTGGGAGCAAAAGGCGCACCAGAACCTGGACACAAACTGACTCCCCCGATCCGACACAATCTCCTTGGGCAACCCGTGCAACCGGAAGACCTCCCTGGCAAAAATCGTGGCCAACTCTTGTGCAGAGGGTAACTTCTTGAGAGGAACACAGTGGCACATTTTGGAAAACCGATCCACTATCATGAGAATGACCGTATGGCCTCGGGATGCAGGGAGGTCCACAATGAAATCCATCCCCAGGTGTGACCATGGACGCTCCCCGGTGGCTATGGGTTGCAAAAGGCCCAACGGAAGGTGCCGAGGGGACTTACTCTGGGCACAAACGGAGCATGCCGCTACATATGCGGCGATGTCGGAACGTAGAGAAGGCCACCAGAACAGACGTGAAACAGCCCAGGACAGCTGATTCTTTCCAGGATGCCCCGCGGCCTTGGAGTTATGGTAGGTTCGCAACAACCGAGTGCGCAACTCCTCAGGCACAAAACATCTGCCGTTGGGTCTCCCAGAGGGAGCACCAGATTGAGCCGCCAAAATCTGCTCACCCAGGGGAGAGGTCAGGCTGGTGCGAATGGCGGCCAGGATCTGATTCGGAGGTATGACCGAAGTCGGAATCGACTCCTCCCCGGACAGCTCGGAGTACTGCCGTGATAAGGCATCCGCTCTGATGTTCTTGGAACCGGGTAGGTAGGAGACCACGTAATTAAAATGTGACAAGAACAGAGCCCATCTGGCCTGACGTGGTGTCAATCTCTTGGCCTCAGAGAGGTAGGTCAGATTCTTGTGGTCCGTCAGGATGAGAACCGGAACCACCGAGCCCTCGAGCAAGTGCCTCCATTCTTTAAGGGCCTGCACGATGGCCAATAACTCCCTGTCAGCAATCTGATAGTTGCACTCCGCGGAAGACAGTTTCCGGGAGTAAAACCCACAAGGAAGCAGAGGACCCTCTGGTGTTCTACGCTGAGACAGAAGGGCGCCTACTCCCGTCTCAGACGCATCCACCTCGAGGACAAAAGGCAACCCAGGGTTGGGATGCGACAGAATCGGAGCCGACACAAAGGCGGACTTTAGAGCCTCAAAAGCTCGGATGGCCTCGGGCGGCCAGACCTGGGGATTACTGCCCTTCCTGGTCAGATCCGTGAGAGGCTTGGCTAGCATGGAAAAGTCCCTGATGAACTTCCGATAATAATTGGCGAAGCCCAAAAAGCGCTGCAGGGCACGAAGACCACTGGGCTGGGGCCACTGTAAGACAGCCGAAACCTTCTCAGGATCCATGGAGAACCCCTCAGCGGAAATGATGTAACCTAAGAAGGTTACCTGGGATCGGTGAAATTCGCATTTCTCAAGCTTACCGAACAGCTTGTTCTCTCATAACCGTTGCAACACTCGTCTGACATCCAGAATGTGGGCCTCCATGGATTCAGAATATACCAAGATGTCATCCAAATAGACCACCACACACTGCTGCAACAGGTCACGGAAAACATCGTTGATGAATTCCTGGAAGACTGCGGGCGCATTGCACAACCCAAAGGGCATAACCAAGGATTCATAATGACCGGTCCTGGTGTTAAACGCGGTCTTCCACTCATCGCCCGCCTTGATCCTTACCAGGTTATATGCCGCCCTCAGGTCGAGTTTGGTAAAGACCGTGGCCCCTTTGAGGCGATCGAACAGCTCGGAAATCAAGGATATCGGGTAAGCGTTCTTGATCGTGATGCGATTGAGACCCCTGTAATCGATGCAAGGCCTCAACTCACCGCCCTTCTTTTTCACAAAGAAAAATCCAGCCCCTGCCGGGGACGAGGATTTGCGAATGTGTCCGCGTGAAAGCGCCTCCCTCACGTACTCCTCCATGGCCTCATTCTCCGCTACCGACAGTGGATAGACTTTGCCACGAGGAGGAACGGCACCAGATTGTAACTCTATGGCACAATCGTATGGGCGGTGCGGAGGTAGGGCAACCGCACGCACCTTATCGAATACATCCCGGTACTCCTCGTATTCAGGAGGCAACAGAGAGTCCGAGGAAGTACACAGCAACTTGACAGGCCCATGGATGCAACTAGCCCCACACTGTGGTGACCACGAGAGGATCTCGGCCGATTTCCAATCGAAAGTCGGATTATGCTTCTGGAGCCAGGGGTACCCCAAGACCACCGAGTAGTATGGAGACGAAATAACCTGGAGACAGACCGACTCTCTGTGAACGGCACCAATGGCCATCCCCACTGGAAGGGTCTCATGAGTCACGTGTGGCGGCAGAAGGGGTCTGCCGTCTATCGCCTCAAGAGCCAGTGGGGAACCTCGAGGCTGCAGAGGAATGGAATTGGCGGCAGCGAACACACTATCAATGAACAAACCACCAGCACCAGAGTCCACCAACGCCTGGGTCGTCACCGAGCCCCCGACCCAGGAGAGGACAACAGTAATCAGTGGTTTGTCAACACGGGAAACCGGGGACGAGGAGACTCCACCCAAGATCTGCCCCCGACAGGATCTCAGGTGCGAGCGTTTCCCGGACGGTTCGGGCATGCCAACCGAAAATGCCCACCGAGACCACAGTACATGCATCGGCCCTCGCGTCTCCGGAGTACCCTCTCCCCCTCGGACAGGCGAGCAAACCCCAGCTGCATGGGTTCACCCCCAGACAAGTCATCCCCAGGAGGCGTGGGAGGAGAGGGAGGCACGGGTGGGACAGCAAACGTAGGCGCCAATCTGTTAGAAGGCCTCCGCAGGCTCTCCTTAAAGGAAGGTCTCTCCCTGAGTCTGGTGTCAATCAAAATCAGGAAAGAAATAAGAGACTCGAGCTCCACTGGTAGGTCCTTAGCTGCAACCTCATCCTTCAAGGCATCCGAGAGACCATGAGAGAAAGCAGCGACCAGAGCCTCATTATTCCAGCCCACCTCTGCTGCCAGGGTACGAAACTCAATGGCGTATTCAGCTACGGATCGTGAACCCTGTCTGATGGACATAAGGAGCTTCGCAGCAGAGGCAGCACGAGCCGGCACATCGAATACCTTCCGAAGAGAAGCAACAAAACCGGAAAACTCGGCAACCACCGGATTGTTGTTCTCCCATAAAGGGCTGGCCCAGGCCAAGGCCTTGTCCGAGAGCAGCGAGATCAAGAAGCCCACCTTTGATCTCTCAGTAGGAAAGGCATGTGGCAGCAACTCGAAATAAATGCCCACCTGGTTAAGGAAACCTCGGCACTGAGTTGGCTCTCCCCCAAAGCGCTGTGGAAGGGGGGCAGAACCGGTCATACCCCGAAACACCGCAGGCGCAGCAACAGGTGTCGGGGTAGACTCTGGCGCAACAACCGGAGCGGCAGTAGGAGCGGGCCCAGGAGCGACAACCGACCCATCGGCAACGGAAGCTAAATGAGCCGTGCGTTCAAGCAGGGTTTGCAACGCCACAGCGAACCGACCCAACAGGTGATCCTGCTGATCAAGTCTGGCAACCAGCGTAGGTAGCGAGGATGGCCCTGTACCGTCAGAATTCATGGCTTGGTCCTAATGTCATGGAACCATGAACCGGACGTACAACAAGAGATAAGTGGAAATAAGAAGGCTTTATTGAAAATCAAGCTGTAAGGCGAAAGTCCAAACGGATGGCTAAACAGAAGCAGGGTCTTGCGAAGCCAGAGGTCAGGAACCAGAAGGGTGGTCAGACGAAGCCTGGATCAGGAACCAGCAGGGTAGTCAGACGAAGCCTGGATCAGGAACCAGCAGGGTAGTCAGACGAAGCCAGGATTAGGAACCAGAAGCAGCAGCAGTCTTAGAAGCATGTGAACACAGGAGGACCAAGCAAGGAACTGAAGCCACAGACCTCCTATATATATGAGCTGGGCATCCAGCTCCTCCCAGTGGGAAGGAGAAGCCGCAGGGTGGGAGGCTACAAGAAACCCAGAAACCAAGATGGCCGCCAGCACATGTCAAACGAAGGGGAACAGCAAGAAGGTAAGACCATGACACTACTCTTGCAAGTGCCCAGCCTGGGGCTTAACTGTTAATTACTATTTGCACTGAGCTTCATAGCATATCCCTTCTGCTTTGAGTGACAGATATACTGGTCTCCTGGCTGATGACATCACTGTGTGCACCTAGCACCATCACGCGGTTAAGTCATCACGCTCACTGCAGATCCTTTGGCGGGTTTTCTTCAATCAAGACTGGAGCAGATGGCTTCTACACAAGCAAGTGGATAAGGCAAGTATATATATATATATATATTTTTTTTTTTTTTCAGCCACCATTTTAGGAAAAATTGATTCGTTACCACAATGCTCGAGAAAACTCGGCTTTGTGGTAAATCAAATTTTTCCTGAAATTTGGATCAAAGTCCACTTAAGATACTTCAATTCACTCAACACTACTGGGTAGTACAGTGTACAACTATGCCTCTATGCTTTACATATCATTTATATGTGCATATTACTGGAACTTGCTTAGACAGAATGCTTATACAGTAATTAGATCACGGTTTGATATAAACTTTATGCTGATTTCAATTCTCTAGATTGCATCAGGGTAATTAAAATTCATTCAGCAACCCACAAAAACAGCTGTTGTTACCAAAAATGTTATTTCCTTTTGAACAATAGAAGTTTTAGTTGAAGATGTTAAGCAGCTTCTTAATTACTGCATTTGTTTGTTTTACTGATGAGAAATCAACAGTTGCTTTCTTCTAGTCACGAGCGTATTACGAACAAAATTATGATTACATATAGGATTACAATGTTTCTAAAACACTGCATTGCCTGTTATGTGATTGTTTCTAAAATGAATTATGTAGATGCCATCTCCTAGCAAAGCTTGTATCTTTCCATGTCTTCTGGTTAAAGGATCCATAATGAACATATTTTACCTTAGACGCATATTTTAATAAACATAGAAGTGAACAGAAGATTATGCAACATACCTCCATGCTCTGGTAATATGGGTCTTTAGGGTCACAGAGTGAAGTAGTTATTCTGTGGTTGCCAGGGTAACAGCGTTGGCTCACATTCTGGGGTACTGGAAAGGTCTGATGAATAATTGTTAGCCTTCCAATTGACCTTCTGACTAAGTCCTGTACATCCAAGTCATTTATCTCCTGTCGAATTTAAGAGAAAAATAATACATTGCTCAGAGCAGATACAATATATGAAAACCTAAAACATCTAGTCATCAATAATTATAAAAGGCTTTTTGTTAAATAAAGATAAATAAGGAGTATATATATATACGGCAAATCTTGTTTACTGTCTCTAAAAGAGTACTATTGGCATAAAGTCCTAGAAGCATCTCTTGAGATTAAACCCCATCAGACTATAACATCTTTTTCCTTTGCTTATTCGAGTGTAAAGAGCATAAATAAAAATAGGTCAGCAGCAACAGGGAGTATATTGAAATATTAACATATTATAAAAAATACAGCAATTTATGACACACAAGAGTTCTTCAGAAATGCAAGAGAAGCACATAAAGTGGAACAAAGTTTATCTGTTTACATCTATTACAAATGATGTCCTCATTATGTTCCTAAACAAAATGAAAAGCATATTATAGGAACAAATTATAGCCAAGGACTTACAAGGTAAAACAATTACACAGAACAGAGTGGTAACTGTTGATAGAGAGAAGGATGAATTAATCATAGCAAAATCTTTAATGGCCATTTTCTGAATTAACTCTGTCCCTCTTGCAGTCTTGTAGAAGTCTGTACATTATTACTAAGTTATTATTGAAAGAATAATTAGTCTGTGATATTACCCTAGAGAAATGCAATTATTAGTGTTTTATCGTCACTTTGTGGCTTCTCAATATTCATTTATAGAGGCACGTCCTTTATGAAAAACATAAAGGACATGAATGTACAATCCAATGCACTAATAGGGCAAGAAAGAGCAAAAGGAAATAATCTAGCCTATATCTAGTCTATATATGTACTCAGGTTGCTTTTGATTATCTATAAGGTTAGTAGATGTACTTCAAACAGTTTCAATCAGTCTATGATATCCTTTTGCAGAGATCCAATAAATTTAGCAATAAGGCCACAAGGGGGAGCAGTAGCAATAGTGGCATAGTTTAGAATGGAACCGCTACTGCACAAGAACTGCAGAGAAAATTGCATGTGTCAAGCACAATCACAGATTTTATTTCATTTATTTATATATTTACACATATCATAGTTCAGATCATATTTACTAATTGATTTTCTCAATGCAATCAACTACAATTGCTGCAATATCTGCACCTATAGCACATAACATAATGTAATTCTTGTTTATCAGTCTTATTTGAAGGCAATGGTGGTATAAACGAGTGATGCCCAACCTGCTGCCCTTCAGCTGCTGTAAAACTACAACTCCCGCCATGCCCTCCTGTAGGCTGATAGCTGTAGGCTGTCCAGGCATGCTGGTAGTTGTAGTTTTGCAACAGCTGGAGAGCGTCAGGTTGGGCAACCCTGGTATAAAAAATAAGCTGTGAAAATATCCAAAAAATGCCATGTACTGATTTTTGGACATAATGGCCCTGCTATAACAAAAGTAGTGTAAAGGAAAACTGGCCTAGTTGCCTTTAGCTACCAGATTCCACCTTTCTTATTCCAAAGGAGTCCTGAAAAATGAAATCCAGAATCTGATTGGTTGTTATGGGAAACTGAGACCGTTTTGTTTTATACCAGTTTTGATAAATCAGGGCCATAGATTTCTGGACACATAGTTACCAGACAAACAACCATTTTTCCGTTACCCATCTTATTTGGTTTCACCATACATAAGTACAGAAATAGGGGGAAAAAATGCTGCGCTCAGGCAACTTTAATACCAAAGGATCAGTCGAGAAACCATCCAACATGCCTCATGCACACATTTGTCCACTCTATATATTAATATTTTGAAAAAAATCTGTAAACCCTGTGTATATGTATTTTATAGTGTGCATATTAGTGTATAAATATGTGTGTCACAGTGTGTATATGAGTGTGTATATGCATATATGTGAGAACATTTGTTTATATGTGCATTTTCTGAATGTTTTAATGTGTATATATCCATGTCGATAGTCTTGAAAAACCTAAATTTTACCAAATCTTGTGTATGCCCCTGGACAAAATGCAAAAAATTGCCTTAACTTATACCTCACAAGGGGGTATCACTATCACTACTGTGTTCACAACTCTATAAAAGGATGCCATTGTAGTGCCCTGGAGCAGGGGTACTTTGACGTTTGAACATTTGTGTACATTTTCCCCTGTTTCCCCAATGCAAATTTAAAACTTCTTACTTTATTTCTCTTGAAAGGGTTAACTTAAATTTTGAATGAGAAGCTGTTAATTTTCCACAACTATCATAGGCTTTAAAGAAGAACGTGTTTTGGAGGAAAAAAATACAGACATTGTTTACCACCAAAACCAGAATGACCTTTTGAATGTCTGGTTTTAGCTATGTTGTTATGTCAAGAGACTTGTTTTTGTCTGTAAAACTGTTGTGTCATTGCCAGTGAGTATCATTAAAGCTCTAATGTAAATCTATGCCAGACGGGGGTTGAAACAATGTATCTGTTTGTGCTGAGTTTCTCCACTCCACCCCTCCCACTACAAGGTTCCAGTCTAAATAGAAATGGTAGAAAAGAAGAACAGTTAGAGCCCATAGTGTTCTGCAGTTAGGGACCAGTGCTTGGAGGGGAAGACTCTGCCAGTCTGATTGAGTGACCAGAAGAAGTTGCTAAGATGGGGACCATGATCCACAGACCATGGGTCACTAGCCCTGTGACCAAAGAGCCACCCGGACTACTGAGCTACAGACCTCCACCCTTTGTCCAGGGTACCAGCCTTTTGAGAGAGAGAGGGACAGCTAGCTCGCGCCTTTTCTCAGCATCAAACCCTTCTTCTGCCAGGGAGAAGACTGGAGAAGCCAGCCCTATGCCTTGCCTATATTATGTTGCACCTGAATTCCTCCAGTAAAGAAGCACACTGGTTAACTGCAGACCCTGACTCTTGAAGCATTGGAGCTTCCCCAAACCTGGACACTGCACCATATGTTAGCGGATTTTACAAAATGGCCAAACAAGATTTCTGTCAATAGCATTTGACAGGGATAGACAGCTGTTCCTATTGTATGCACATATAAAACCTTAGACACCTTCATTCTGAAAAAATAACCCTGTAAAAAAATATATATTCTGCCCTACAAACTAGACTTTTCACATGGTTACAACATCCAAATATGGTTCAAAGGTCCACAGGGGGTCCAAGTGGCACATCGGTAATGAAGACACTTTAAAGAAGGGTGCAATATGCCAATCCATAGAAACCCTTAAAAAGGTGTGTTAATGTTTAAAGATCATGTGTACATCTCGTCATAAATTAGGCACAGCATCTGGCAGTCTATGCGCCTGAACTGACAGCCCCTGACTGGCATAGGTTTCAGCTTTCTTCTAAGCCAGAAAACTGACATAGGAGATGATAAATGTGTCCCGACCCCCAACACTATTTTTTGGGAAAGTGGTGAGGCAGGCAGAGTAACACCACTTGCAAAAAAATGTTTCAAGTGCCATTGAAAAAGTCGCAAACGTGAAGTTTGCGACTTTTTCACCCCACAAAAGTGAATTTTAATGATAAATTTGGCCCCATGACTCCTTTAAATGTCTCTTTAATTATTTCAAATTATTTTTTGTTTACATTTTTTCATTCATTTTTTGGATTGACTCTCTTAATTAAGAATAATTAATGGATTTAAAGAGGCCGATGTACAAGAAGTAACTACCTGATTATTTAAAGGGGTTTTCCTGACTCCTGATATAGATAGACTATGCTCAGTATAGGTCATAAATATCCAGTCGTTGAGGGTCCAACACCTCGCATCCTCACTAATCAGTTGTTCCATGTTGCATATGGCACTGGAACTAGCAATTTAAATAGAGCAGGAAGCAAAGCTCTGTTCAAAGTGTAGTGGCCATGCTGGGTTACTGCAGCTCAAGAACCAAGTTAACCTGGCATGGCCATTGTACTTTGTATGGAGCTATGCATCCTGTTTTATTCAAAGTGTTAGTTACTTCAGGGAACAGTTGATCAGTGTTGGAGCAGGGAGTCAGACCTTCACCAATCGGATAGTAACAACCTATCCTGAGGATAGGCCATCAATATCAGGAACTTGGAAAACTTCTATAATTTGAATGCCATAACCAAAATCTGGTGATATTGGCTAGTTAACAAACTGTTAGGCTTACTTAATAATCTTGTTAAAACAATTGACAAGTAATATATTTTTTTCTTCCTAGTTTAGATTGGAAGTTAAAGAAAAATATATTTTTTTAGTTATGGATTTAAGGCAGTGAAAACCATAAAAGGCCACATTTTTACAAAATGATGTTTCCACAAGCTATTTATTTCCCTTTTTGTTACATAAGAACAAAATAATTACTGTAACAAATTCTCCTTCAAATATTTTTCATACACAATATATATTCTGCGTTCAGTGTAGTCAATGAATTTCTGAGCTCATGCTGTTTTGTACTGCAAGTAAGCATAATATGTGTTATTCTCACACATGGTATTGTGTAAAAATAATTGTGTAGAGCTACAAGGGAGATATTTTTCTTGCAGGTTCTTGCATGTCAATTCATACATGTCTACCATCTTCTGGCACACTCGCCTGATGAGACCCATTTGGATTGTAATTGGTTCAGATGAGCACCACTCTCAATTGTATGATAATGCCTGTATATAGAGGAAGAGAGTGCAAAGTAACTGCATGTATTGTCACTACTGTGACCTCCACAGGGGTCAATGATGTCTACTATAGTATCTGTGTTTAAATATCCCATTGAATGGCAAACACATGTTGCCCGAATCATCAGTCCAACCTGATACAGAAGCCAAATTATGTTCACATAGATACTGTACGTTCAGTGGTGTGCCCAGGGGGGAGGGGGTGCCAGCTCTGACAAGGGTGCCAGCATGCCCAGAAGCAATGAGCGCTTCCGTCAATAAATATTGAAGCGCTCATTGCTGATGCGCTGACACCCGTGCCCCACTGCTGATCACCACCTAGTAGGCCTGAAGCCTATGCGGTAGTGAAATCCCGGCGTAGTGCCGGGACTCAGCAGCACAGTGCAGGGACTCTGCGAGCAAGCGCAGGTAAGTATTTAGCTTTTCTTTTTTTTTTTCTTTTTTTTTTCTTTTATGTGCCAACTTTGGGGGACATTAGGGGGCCGGGGTGCACACAGGACAGAGGACGTGTGGGGGGAAAATATGGTGGGATACTGTGTGGGAGCAAATTTTATTTTAATTTTATAATGTGCCAACTTTAGGGGACATGAGGGGGTGCACACAGGAGGATGTGGGGGGGGGGGGATATGGTGGGATACTGTGTGGCACCGTGGGGGGAAAATTATTATGGGAGGGATGGCAATGTGGGGGACACTACTGTGTGGGGGGCAGTGTGGGGGACACTACTGTGTAGGGGCAGCATGGAGGACACTACTGTGTGGGGGCAGCGTAGTGGACACTACTGTGTGGGGGCAGCGTGGGGGACACTACTGTGTGGGAGCAGCGTGGGGGACACTACTGTGTGGGGGCAGAATGTCGGACACTACTGTGTGGGTGGCAGCATGGGGGACACTACAATGCCAGGAAGCGATTGTGCAGCTCCTCGTCATTATACCACTCAGATGCGGCGTTCATAGCTGATTGTGGCATCTGATAGAAATAACAAGGTGTAAAATCGAAAAAAAAATCATACTTACCTCATCCATTTGCTTGTGACAGGCCGGCCGCCATCATCTTGATTGAAGATCTGGAGTGAAATCTCCATCGCACAGTTGCGAGCAAATGTATGAGGTAAGTATGTTTTTTTTTTTTTTTTTACACTCTATTTCTATCAAATGCCGCGATCAGCTATGAACGCGGCATCTGAGGGGTACAATGACAGGGAGCAGCGCAATCGCAGCTCCCTGTCATTGCACCCACTACTTACAAAGAAATGCACTTTGCAAGAAATAATTCATCACAAAGCCAATTTTTTTGTATAATTTGGCAAAGCAGCCAATTCGAATTTTGGCGTACATCTCTAGTCTTAAACAGGATGCTGCATTTTTGGTATGTGGGGAGATTTGTGCTCTACAACTGATTAGTCTATCTGAACTTTTATAAAATATGTGCATTACATATGTCCATCCCACTCTAGCTTCTTGTGCAGACATGTTTTTTAACACTATTTCAGGTAAAATCGAATCGCTGCCACAAAGCACTAGTAAATTTGTTTTGTGGCTAATTGAATTTAGCCCGAAATTCAGATTAAAGTCCACGAAGTGGACTTCGATTCATTCAACACTCTTTAAGACTTTAGTAAAAACTTAGTAACAACTAAGAAACAAGTAAAAAAAAAAAAAGCTTTCAACATAACAGAATTTTCATGTAGGTCATTGATTCCACTGCAGGCTAACAGATAATGTTTGATACTGAAGCTCTACGGATATAATGAGACTCGCAAGCCTTAAACTAGGTCCATGCTCTATCTTAAATCAATATTGCTAGATGGAATGGAGAGTAAAGACTCTATGAAAAACTGCTGAAAGATCAAAGAGGTACTGTACAGAACCGAGTAGGGGCCTTGGGAATTTACAATATGAAGGTCATTAGTCACTCTGGAAACATGTTTAGCTGAATGAGAAGTGCAAAAATATACATGGAAAGACACTCTGAGGGTATTGGTGTTTAAAAGGCAAAAAAAAAAAAGACAAACTTATTTTAGAAGCATTTGTAATGGCAAGTGCTAAAAAAAGCCTTGCATCATAGATTTGTTTATTACAATACATTAATGTATTGGACTTTCATCATTTTAGGCAATTATCACTTGAAAGTTCAAATTGTGTTACCGCCAATTTTAAGAAATACATTTCATATACAGTACAGACCAAAAGTTTGGTCACACCTTCTCATTCAAAGAGTTTTCTTTATTTTCATGACTATGAAAATTGTAGATTCACACTGTTGGGGATTTATTCAAAATTGAAGGCATAATGAACCAGCATGGCTACCACAGCATCTTGCAGCGGCATGCTATTCCATCCGTTTTGCGTTTAGTTGGACCATCATTTATTTTTCAACAGGACAATGACCCCAAACACACCTCCAGGCTGTGTAAGGGCTATTTGACCATGAAGGTGAGGAGAGTGACGGGGTGTTGCGCCAGATTACCTGGCCTCCACAGTCACCGGACCTGAACCCAATCGAGATGGTTTGGGGTGAGCTGGACCGCAGAGTGAAGGCAAAAAGGCCAACAAGTGCTAAGCATCTCTGGGAACTCCTTCAAGACTGTTGGAATACCATTTCAGGTGACTACCTCTTGAAGCTCATCAAGAGAATGCCAAGAGTGTGAATAGAAGTAATCAAAGCAAAAGGTGGCTACTTTGAAGAACCTAGAATATGACATATTTTCAGTTGTTTCACATTTTTTTGTTATGTATATAATTCCACATGTGTTAATTCATAGTTTTGATGCCTTCAGTGTGAATCTACAATTTTCATAGTCCTGAAAATAAAGAAAACTCTTTGAATGAGAAGGTGTGTCGAAACTTTTGGTCTGTACTGTACATTATGTGACTAAGTATAGTTACACCTACAATCAATCACAAACTAAAAATCCATTAAAAGTCCACTTTATGAGAGTTAATGAGATAATACAACATCAGATGTGGTCAACCAATCCAACTATGGGATTTAAGTTTCAGACACACAGATTAAGTCTAAGCTTCTCAATGTGCTTTACGTCAGCAACAATAAGATATAAATTATTGTTTCTATGCATCTTCTCAGTAGGTTTCTTTGGCTGTTTTATGTTGGGCGCTGAAGCTGCTCATCTCACCTTGTGGTAAGGTTATGCTGATTGCCTCTCTGTTTATAACCCTGAACGAGCTATAATATAATATGAAAGGGACCTCTGAACTCATAAACCATCTTTGTGCTCCTACATTACTGTATCTTTCTAACAGGAGAAGCACTGCCTGAAGAATGGAGAAGAACTGCCTACAGGTTCTATAACATGCATATTGCTCATGCAGCATTAATATTAGCTGATGCAACATGATCATGAGTGATAAGCAAGCAGGCAGGAGATTGTGCACTAAATTATGACACAATTCTTGGGACATATGAGGGTGAAGCAAGAATATGCATACCAAGAGAAGAGCTATGTGAATAATCTAGTCTTAGATAAGATACCAAAAAAAAGTTCCATAGACCATTATCACTAATATCATTCCCTACCTACAGCAAATGTAAATATGCTACTGCCAATTGATAATTATGTTGGTAGAAAATTGCCTTTAAAGGCTATGTACACCTTTGGGGCATTTTTTACAATTGCATTTTACTCATTTTGGGCTAAATAAATAATTGTTCCAATTGGCTTTCATTAAAAATGTTCACCTGTTTCTGAGGTACAAGGGATAAAAAGTCTGTTTACAAGCTGTGACTTTCTATTTCCTTTGAATCCCTGGTGCTCATGTGTACCTATTATCTCTGACCTAATAAACACTCATTACAGCTCACTTTTTATCATATTGATTAGAATATGGCTTAAATAGGTGTTTATGGGGTCAGGAGGTCAGAGATAAGAGGTACACATGAGTGGTCCCTTGATGAGATTTAAAGAAAACAAAGTCACTGCTTGCAAACAGACACATTTTTTAACTCTTGCACCTGAGAACAGCTGAACATTTTTAATGAAGACCAATTGAAAAAAAAATATATATATTTTTAGAGCAAAATGAGTAAAATACAAACATAAAAAATGCACCCAAAGCCGTTAAAGAATAAGAATAGCATATAAAGCGATGTGCCATGCTAAGGTATCAACAAAGAACCTAAAACAAATCTACTGTACTTTAGTAAAGTCACTGCATTAAAAGTGCAATGAATAAGAATATATATAATAAAAATAAAATAAAAAATGACTGCCTAGTTCCCTCTCTTGAACCTAAATTGCAAACTAGCCATTTGTTCAATGATTGGGTTGATTGGAAGGCTGGTAAAATGATAATTCATTTTTTCAGTATGAATAATATTCAATATATTAAATGCAAACACAGAATTTATATCCATGTTTTATTATAGTTCTCCTACTTCAGCATCAATGCTTCAGCTAAAGTAGTTCTTGTTGAGTGCTGCATATAAAAAAAGATTTATTTTATATTGTTATTTGCTGTGAATTTAGTGAAATTTTGTGAAATATAGTAAAGTAACACAGATGACTAAATAAACTTTTTTTTATTTGCAAAATCAGCACAAAATATTTCAAACAAAAAATAAAGATCATTTTATTTTGTTGAGCCGCCATTCAAACTAAAATTATGTTAACCTGTTTTTAAATGAACCAAACCTGGTTTATCTTTCCCAGAGGTCCATCTAGAAATCCTTTCATTCATTTGTCATTGGTGTTCTGTATTAAATATAGATTTTCTGAACCAAAATAACACCTGGCATCTGCTGTGTCCAGTGTAATATCCTGCATTTCTGGTCGATTAATTCTTAATGTACCATAGATAATGGGTTTCTTGGTATAAGATGCATTTTTTATTTTTGTTGACATGTATCTTTTCTCTATTCATTGACAACAAATAAGCCAAAAAATATATACTTCGCAAACACAGCACTTGTTTTCCTGAAATATTATAATTTTGCATTTTAAAAAGTCAATTAGTGAAATATTAAGGCCCTGATTTATCAAGACCAGTGTGTGCTATGCCAGTCTTAAATAGGGCCTGTGCTGCCGGAGTAGTCAAAAAAAGTATGACATTGCTCAGAACTTACCATAAATTAAAAGCTTCTTCCAGCAGTTTGTGTGGTGAACTGAAATCTACTCCAAGCGCACTCCAGACAGACTGAAATCTACTCCAGCTTAAAGTTGTAAATTTCAGCCATAATTTATGCCAGAGTCTGGCGTAAATGAGGATGATGAATGTGCCAGGGCTGATGGTGCCACCCACACTCTGCTCTCACTATGTCCCCTTTTTGGAAACTGGTGAGGGTGGTGTACAAACACCTGTAGAAAGTAGACTTAGTTGCCAGGATGTTCAAAAAGTCACAAAACCAGGTTTTTGAATTTTTAAAACCTGAAACACTGCCTAGGGAAATTATATATTCCCCCCTATATGTTTTATGTCAGTTGCATACCAACATCATCAGATTTACTTGATGTTCCTTAAAGGGTTATTCTCATCTCTGCCATTCAACATACTGCATAACTTGTGCTGTTTACAATGCTCCGATTGACTTCTATGGTAGCAACAGAAACAGCATAGGATAACTCACTCACCTGTTTCCATAAACCCAGCCACATATGGCTGCCCCATATGATGCATGAAGGCTGTCAATGGAACACCCTTTAATGCATAAACATCTTCAAGAGTACAGTATATATTATAGTATATGTAACATTTTTATTGTACAGTGTGGCAATACAGTGGCTAGCACTGTAGTCTTATGGTGCTGGGTTCTGACCAAGGACTACATCTGTATCGAGTTTGAATGTTCCCCCTGTGATTGTGTACTGGTACTCTGCTGTGATCAGTGATTGGCTAAGTGCTTATTTTATGTATATACTGTCAGGTCTATAAATATTGGGATATCAACACAATTGTAACATTTTTGGCTCTATAAACCATCACAATGGATTTAAAATTAAACTAACAAGATGTGCTTTAACTGCAGACTGTCAGCTTTAATTTGAGGGCATTTACATCCAAATCAGGTGAACGGTGTAGGAATTACAACAGTTTGCATATGTGCCTCCTACTTGTTAAGGGACCAAAAGTAATGGGACAATTGGCTTCTCAGCTGTTCCATGGCCAGGTGTGTGTTATTACCTCATTGTCCCAATTACAACGAGCAGATAAAAGGTCCAGAGTTCATTTCAAGTGTGCTATTTGCATTTGGAATCTGTTGCTGTCAACTCTCAAGATGAGATCAAAAGAGCTGTCACTATCAGTGAAGCAAACCATCATTAGGCTGAAAAAAACAAAACCTTCAGACAGATAGCAAAAACATTAGCCATGGCCAAAACAACCTTCTTAAAAAGAAGAAACTCATCGGTGAGCTCAGCAACACCAAAAGACCCGGAAGAACACAGAAAACAATTGTGGCGGATGACCGAAGAATTCTTTCCCTGGTGAAGAAAACACCCTTCACAACAGTTGGCCAGATCAAGAACACTCTCCAGGAGGTAGGTGTATGTGTGTCAAAGTCAACTATCAAGAGAAGACTTCACCAGAGTGAATACAGAGGGTTCACCACAAGATGTAAATCATTGGTGAGCCTCAAAAACAGGAAGGCCAGATTATAGTTTGCCAAACGACCTCTAAAAAAGCGTTCACAGTTCTGGAACTACATCCTATGGACAGATGGGACTAAGATCAACTTGTACCAGAGTGATGGGAAGAGAAGAGTATGTAGAAGGAAAGTAACTGCTCATGATCCTAAGCATACCACCTTATCAGTGAAGTATGGTGGTGGTAGTGTCATGGCGTGGGCATGTATGGCTGCCAATGGAACTGGTTCTCTTGTATTTATTGATGATGCGACTGCTGACAAAAGTATCAGGATGAATTCTGAAGTGTTTTGGGCAATAGTATCTGCTCATATTCAGCCAAATGCTTCAGAACTCATTGGACGGCACTTCACAGTGCAGATCGACAATGACCCAAAGCATACTGCAAAAGCAACCAAAGACATTTTTTAAGGGAAAGAAGTGGAATGTTATGCAATGGCCAAGTCAATTACCTGACCTGAATCCAATTGAGCATGCATTTCACTTGCTGAAGACAAAACTGAAGGGAAAATGCCCCAAGAACAAGCAGGAGCTGAAGACAGTTGCAGTATAGGCCTGGCAGAGCATCACCACGGATGAAACCCACCGTCTGGTGATGTCTATGTGTTCCAGACTTCAGGCTGTAATTGACTGCAAAGGATTTGCAACCAAGTATTAAAAAGTAAAAGTTTGATTTATGATTATTATTCTGTCCCATTACTTTTGGTCCCTTAACAAGTGGGAGGCACATATGCAAACTGTTGTAATTCCTACACTATTCACATGATTTGGATGTAAATACCCTCAAATTAAAGCTGACAGTCTGCAGTTAAAGCACATCTTGTTTGTTTCATTTCAAATCCATTGTGGTGGCGTATAGAGCCAAAAAATTTTGAATTGTGTCAATGTCCCAATATTTATGGACCTGACTGTTTGTCAAGAAGAAGCAAGTGGAGAAATGAGAGATGTTGGAGCACAACCAACAGGGATCAGTGAAGTGACTATCATGCCTTTTTACATTTTCTATGTCATGCTGAACCTTTAAAAAATAAAATGGGTTGAACAACTCCTTTGAGGCTATTGATTTCTCATGATTTATCCTGTGAACTGACAAACTAAAAAAAAAAACTATGTCATGGTTCTTTATAGATTGAGACCTCACAAACAGTTTTTCCCACCCTCCTCAAAACCCATCAGTAGTTGCTAATGGCTGTATGGCAAACTTGTCATTTTCCATCTTACTTCTTACATTTTATGCTACAAAGTATTGTAAAGCTTCATCCTAGTTTAATGATTTTTTGAGCTATTAGCCCTTTCCTTATTGTGATGGATGATGGCTATGATGGAGCACGTGTGTGATAAGTATAAGTTTTGTCCTTTCTTGGAAAGGTCACCATCATATATAGTGTGAATGCTGTCCATGCCATACATCTTTTTGGCAGGTAGGTCAGAAATGAAGCTGACATCTTTTCTTCTTTATTTATTTATTTTACGCACTTATATAGCTCTACTATATTAGCTCTACTAATGGGGCTCACAATCTAAGATCCCTATTGGTATGTCTTTGGAGTATAGTACGAAACTGGAGTAAACCCACGCAAATACAGGGAGAACATACAAACTCCATGCAGATGTTGTCCATGGTCGGTTTGAACCTAGGAGCCCAGCGTTGAAGGTGCAAACCACTGAGCCACCGTGCTGCCCATTCTTTGCAAGCACCACTGAGTTTTAGAGCCCACTGAGTTTTGAAATAATATCGCCTGAACCATTCATTTATATGATCATTTGACGTTAACTCTGTATTTGACTGAAATCCCCTTGAAATGTTATATTAGAATTTTACATATATCACAGTTCAAAAATACATTGTATAGACCATACTGTACATACCCCAAATGCAGTCTGTGATTTTGTTAACTTGTAACTATTATGTTATGTGGCAGCATCATTACTATAAGCATATACAGGCCCTTTAAACTCCTTATAAGCTACAAACAGATTATTATCCTTTGGCTGGCAAATATAATTAAACCATAGAATCTATACATCACTTTCTGGTTTGGCTCAATGAAACTGAAAAACCCCCAGCATGAAATAGAAGTAAATCACTAAGCCAGTGAAGAGAATAAGTACACCCTGACATACCATTTGTCTCCTTACTGATTTTAAGCACTTTATGCTGATACTGCAAATGAAAGTGCCAGCCAAGAGGTCACAGTCTCTGCTGCAAACTGTGGAACCACAGTCTGCAGATCTTTCCCTTACTTGTTCCTGCTTGGTCCTTCAGTTCAAGAAAAGACGCAGTCACCTTCACTGTCATGTAAGACATGCCACCTAAGCAGCATTTGGCTCTCACTTCTAATCATCCCAGATTATGCTATATGCATTTTCAGTCAAATGAACTACAGCCAATAATCAAACCCACCACTTCTCTCCTGCATCCCTGCCAATGTGTTCGGAAAGAACCTTGTAAGGATGTGAGTATTGCTGTCACTCCACAAAACAGACTAAACACTGACAATGTTAAGCGCCAAGGATTACCTTTCTAGGACTTTCACTAAGATATTGGGAAGTGGCACACATACTCATTGTATGGTCTCTTCATATTATTGCAGTCTTTTGTTTTACAAATTGCATTGATTCTATTATCAGGTCAAGTGAGGGCAAGTGATTTCAATTCTCTGCAAATTTCTTCAGTCGGTTTAAGGTTTTACAGGCTCTTTTACGGTACAGCCACATATGCAGGGTCAACAGCGTATCTACTGAATTCTGAAGTAGCCAAATTTGCGCAAATTTCATAGTGTAAATCTCTGCATTGCAGAGGATGAAAATTGTAGTGTAAATCTACAATATAAGGCCTCATGCACCTGAACATTTTTTCAATCCGTTTCTTTTCTTTTTTGTGAACCGTATACGTAACCATTCGTTTTAATGGGTCCACAAAAAAAAGAAGGTACTCCATGTGCATTCTGTTTCCATATGTCCATTCCACAAATAAATAGAACATGTTCTATTATTGTCCGCATTACGGACAAGGATAGGACTGTTCTATTAGGGGTCAGCTGTTCAGTTCCACAAAATATGGAATGCACAAGGATGTCATCTGTATTTTTTGCGGATCGCAAAATACATACGTCGTGTGCATGAAGCCTTATTCAAATACTCATCATAGGTGTTAATTCTTTGCTAAAGGGGTTGTGCACATTTGGTAGAGAGAGGGGTTGACAACTCCCCCTTCTGGGTACCATACTTCCCTGCTTTCCGACACTGGCTACCACCTCCTTCCCGCTCTCGCCTCCACTGCTCAGCTCGGCTCCCAAGATGTAAAATTCCAGTTTGATGTCACTGCTGCCAATCTTTTGCTGCAGCAGTGACCTTTTCCCCTTCGTCACTTGACCATTTAACATGACGTAAGGAGAGAAGGTCACCGTTCTGGCCAGTGATTGGCTTCAGATACATCAAACTAGAAGTTTAAATCCAGGGACTCGAGTGAAGCAGTGGAAGCAAGAAAGTGCCGGAGCCTGGAGCCAGTGTCAGGAAGAATATAAGTAGGCTTCAATCTGCAGGTACAGTGCTGCCCATAATTATTCATACCCCAGGCAAATTTTTACTTAAAGTTACTTTTATTCAATCAGCAAGTAATTTTTTGACGGGAAATGACATAGGTGTCTCCCAAAAGATAATAAGACGATGTACAAGAGGCATTATTGTGGAAAAAATACATGTCTCAGCTTTTATTTACATTTGAGCAAAAAATACAAGATGTTCCGCACTATGGAAAATCTCAGAGGACGTGGTCGGAAGCCAAAAGTGACACCTGTGCTAGCCAGGGGTTTAGTTAGAGAGGTGAAAAAGAATCCAAGGATCACCACCAAGGCCACCCTGGTGAATCTGGCCTCTGCTGGTGGCAATGTCTCAAGGCAGACAATCCAACGGACACTGCACACTGCTGGGTTCCACGGATGCAGACCAGGCACACAAAAGCTTGCTTGGCTTTTGCAAAAGCTCATCTGGACAAAGAAGTATACTTCTGGTCTTCTGTGTTATGGTCAAAATAAACAAAAATGTAATTGTTTGGTCACAATGATGTTTCCTTCATTTGGCGTAAAAAAGGAGAAGCCTTCAACCCAAAGAACACCATCCCCACTGTCAAACATGGTGGTGGGAACCTAATGCTTTGGGGGTGTTTTTCAGCCAATGGACCAGGAAACCTAATCACAGTAAACTGCACCATGAAAAAAAGAGCAATACATGAGGATTCTCAGCGACAACATCAGGCAGTCTGCAGAGAAACTTGGCCTTGGGCACCAGTAGACATTTCAGCATGACAATAACCCAAAACACACAGCAAAAGTGGTGAAGAAATGGTTAGCAGAAAACAACATTAATGTTTTGGAGTGGCCCAGCCAGAGTCCAGACTTAAATTCAATTGAGAATCTGTGGAGGGAGCTAATGATCAGGGTGATGGCAAGAAGACCCTCCAACCTGAAAGATTTGGAGCTCATTGCTAAAGATGAATGGGCAAAAATACCTGCAAAAAGCTGGTCTGCAATTATAGGAAGAGTTTGATTGCTGTAATAGCCAATAAAGGCTTTTCTATTGATTATTGAGAAAGGTATGAATAATTTTGGACTGGACACTTTTTGCTCAAATGTAAATAAAAGCTGAAAATTTTTTTTCTTTTTCCACAATAATGTCTCTTGTGCATCGTCTTATTATCTTTTGATTGGCTACGTGTCCGATAACACTGGCATGTTATATGCATGGAATGTTTCTAGTGAGGTATAAGAATCTTCTATAATATAAAGATGGGTGTGCATACAAATACACATTGTCACGGCTGTGTCATGGTCTGGTGGTAGTGGACCATGACTCAGTGCGGATCCGTCTGTGCAGATACAAGACGGATCTGCACCGAACGCAGATGTGAAAGTTGCCTTACTAGGCATGGGAAAGAAGGGAACAGCTGTGCTTAATGTAAGACTATGGTAATTGCATTAACTCCAAGACTATATTAGCTGACACTAAGCTTAAATATAGAGGAATCAAATATTGCTATAAACAGGTGTATTACATGAGGGGCATAGGATCTAAAGTTATTAGGCAATTGTACTACATTTATGAGAAAGCAAATTAGAATCTTTAGGTCAAGGAAAAAGGCAGTAACTAGCCCTCTGCTATATTACCGATCTGAATTTTAATGTCACTCTGGTGGCAAAAATCATTTTTCCCTGTACAAATTATCTTGATTCTTTTCAACTGACTGAATGGTATATTAACCTCCTATTCTTTATAACCTGTCCTGTTAAAGTTAACATAGCTTTTGCTGTTGAACTTTTTGAGAAAAAAAAGGTTTTGCTGATAATGTTCACAAGCAAACAATTCTAAAGGTACCATAAGTTTTGGTGCGTATAAACACTAGACCCTAGTCAGTCTCATTAAGATGGGCCATTTAATTACAGGCTTGCTCAATCATACCATCCCAGATAATAATAAGATTGTCTATACAACAATGATAGAAATTATTTTTCCGGATCAGTGGTTATCTCCATAGATCTCCTCATGGTGAATTAAGTGCCGATAGCGGTGCCCCCTACCTATAAACGTTCCTCTCAAAGTAAAACATATTGGGGGATATTTATCAAGAGTGGTATAGAGGAAATTTGGCTTGGTTGCAAACAATTCAATTCCACAATTTATTTTCTTTCAAAGCTCCTTTGGAAAATAAAAGGAACAATGTAATTGGTTAACATGGGCAAATAAGCAAATTTTCTTTTGCACCACTTTTGATAACTTTGCCCCATTATGTATCAAAATTAAATTTTTGCTGTTAAGAACAAAAAGCACTCTTGGCAGGAGGCATAGGAAGGTGATTTCAAATTGTGAGGAATGCTAGAATAAAGGGCTATTACTAGGATCTAGGGCCAGCTATAAAGCAAAGAAAAGGAATCTGTCAGACTGTGGAGGATCAAATCCACATAATGGGACAGGTGACATATAATGGAGGAGATCCCAGATATGGTGAGTCTCCTTTGGGAGCAAGGAGTCTAGACAGCTCTTGTGAACCTTGGGCAAATGGTGAAAAGTTGCCATTACTGAATTTTTCATATACATATATACTATTCATATACTCTTCTCGTTTAGGAATAATTTCCTACATTTCAGCTTTTTAGCGAAAAGGATATATTTCCCCAATATAGTCAGTAGTGAGATCTGTAGCTAAAATCTCAGGAAGGGTAAAGTTTGAATCCTTTTTAATCAGATTAATAAATGTTAAGTTTTTGAGGGGTGTTTTTCTTTTCTGATTTCGTTAGCTATATTTCCCTTGTCTATTATAAATTATTCCTGGTAAAAACGGATCAGGTCCTGTGATTACACTCTTGCCTACTGGTAATGTTTACATGAAGAGCTCTAATTCATTCTGCTCTGAAACCAACAACATCTATTTCTCTTGAAATGCGCAGCCACCCTCCATTCATTTCTATGGGGCTGCCAAAAATAGCCGAGCTATTTCCGTCTGCCCATAGAAATGAATGGGAGCAGGGGCCGTGTGTGTGCAGTGCTCTCCGATTCACTTTAATGGGGAAATCCGGGGTTCTCTAGTCACAGCTCTCTCCTCTCCGTTCTCGTTGTAGGTGCAGGTTCCAGAGGTCACAGAGGACCCGCACCTATCAGACAATGGGGACATATCCTAGCGATATGCCCTCAGTGTCTGTGATGGGAATACCCCTTTATTGGGTAGCAGAGTACTGCTCACACAGCACAATCTGCTACCCAAAAACTATGACTGATCTTTCCGCACCAAATATAATTTCACCTAATCAACGAGCATTTTCCATTTGTATGAATGTTTGTTTCCAATAGTTAACCAGAAAATTGGACCGTGTAAATCCAGCATTACTGATGACCTATGCTGAGCCTTCTAATATTATATAATCAAATTTGACTTATTTTAATAGTTTTAATTAGCATACTTTTAAGAGAATAAAGGTACCCAGAAGGCAGGTTACACTTTTCATTATGCTATAATATAACCTCTTAATTTACCGGTCAACTATTTTGTTTCTGTTCTGAAAACCATAAGCAAAAAAAAAATGCTTTGCAAAGTTTCATTCAATTAAGAAGGCTCTGCTGTATGCAAATAGGATTAACACTTTACAAAAACATTAAAACGCCAATTACCTCATTTATAATGATCCAGTGACAGTCAAAGGCAACCAAATTAGTCTCAACGACCTGCAAAAGAAAAACAATGAGTTTGAGTCAGCATACAGGATAAGCAAGGCACATTCAATCATGCAAAAAGAGAAAAAAAACATTTCGCTGGTAGAGCTTTGTCATTCAGATTTTAGTTGATAACCTTTGCAATACACTGTCATTTATTCATCTTTCCTTTTAATTAGACAATAAAAACTTTGCCACAATGGCGAATGAGACATTTTAAGGCCATAGAACAAAGAGCATTTCAATAACAGGGGAATATATAATTTGTAAGGCTGAAAAAAGATGTATGCCCATCCAGTTCAGCCTATCATTGCAGTTAGAAATTGCCCTGCAAATATGCAAAGTGTAAATAGGGGGGTTAGGAATTAGGAAAATAAGTAGAATGTTCTGTAATTTAAAAAATAGAAAAGTAAATATTGTTTTATTTTCTTGTGTGTATTCTTCACCTTAAATACAGCTGATCAGTGGGAGTTAGTCAGACCCCCACTGACCTGATATTTATGACCTATCAATAGGTCATCATTATCAGAATCTCAGAAAAGCCCTTAATGACTGTACTATGTGACTGATTGTCACATGTTTTGTGTTACCTCATTATGAATGATATGACTGCCCTGTTGCTTCATACTGGCCAAAAGGACTTAGGCCTCATGCACACGACCGTATGTATTTTGCGGTCCGAAAAAAATGGATCTGCAAAAAAAAGGATGACATCCGTGTGCATTTTGTTTTTTAAGGAACGGAACAGCTGGCCCCTAATAGAACAGTACTATCCTTGTCTGTAATGCGGACAATAATAGGACATGTTCTATTTTTTGCAAATCGGAAATACGGACACAGCGAAATGGAATGCACTCAAAGTAACTTCCTTTTTTTGCGGATCCATTGAAATTAATGGTTCCGCATACTGTCCGAAAAAATTAAAATAAAGGAGCAGACACCGAAAGAAAATACTTTTGTGTGCATGAGCCCTTAGTGTGTGTGTGTGTGGAGGGATTATCTATTTGCAAAAAATGCAAGCTAGATTTCACCCCCTTTATTAAGACTTTGTTATTTCAAGGTGTCTACATTAGTGATGGATTCTCACTGTCATTTTAAAGCATTGTTTACTAGCTGATTGATACAATACAGCAGTTTTTTTTCCTGCTAACCTTTAAAACTACAAATTACTTTAGGAAAGCCGATGTATCAAAGAATTTACTTGTTTGACAAGTCTACAAATTAAAAACGAAAAGTTAGTTTAATTGAAAATAATATTTCAAGAAAATTGTTTAACATCAAGTGAGGGAAATGTAGCAAAATCTGCATTTACAAGAAGAGACACTTTTTGAATCTACACAAAGAAGGTTATTACGCTTCCAACCATGGGTAATAGTTTAACTGCCAGAAAAACTAAGGAAATAAAATGTTACGATAATTTTGGTATATCTGCAACTTGTCTATTAAGTAGTGCCTTTCAGGGAGACTGTTAAGATGTGATTTCCTGTTTCCTTCTAGAAGATATATTTCAGCATATTTGATTGTGCTGGATTTACTGCAAATAACCCTCCTATTGACCACCATAAACATTGCTCACTGACCAATGGATGCAAATAATCTTATCTTGCATGCCACCATTTCCCTTGTTATTTATTTTACTTTTATATTTCCTTCCTTTTCTCTCTCTATTTTCTCTTTTTATCACCCATCTTATGTCAGACTTTGCATTCCCATGCATCTGTTTAGACTTATTCCAAAAAATTTCCAAATTCATCCGGGTGCGGTCAGCAATTTAACAACTTAATAAAAAGCTATTTCTAACCTCAACATACACTCACTACAAGATTATAGATGCCTTAGGGTAAAACGGTAAAACAGATCGGGCAGGCTGTTCCGGGTTGGGAACAGTCTGTCAGATCAGTCCTTGCCAGGCGTAGCTGTGTGCTGTTGGCAATCCATCTGGCCCCATTGACTATAATATGGTCCGGCAGACATGCCGAGGAGTGGCCAGACCAATAGCACTGTCCGGACGGATTGTTCGAAGCGCATGGCTGCGCGTAGCAAGGATGGATCTGACAGGTTGTTTCCGGCCAGAGCATCCTGCCGAATTTGTTTTGTTGTTAGTGTAAAAAAAGACTTAAAAGGGTTATCCCAATTTAAATATCATATTCATTGTATGGATCATAAAAAAGTCATTTTCTTGCTGTTAAAAAGAACAACTCAGTGAAGAGTTATGACATTACATAGTATGAAACCATCTTGTGTTCGAAGTTTAAATACAGGGAGTGCAGAATTATTAGGCAAGTTGTATTTTTGAGGATTAATTTTATTATTGAACAACAACCATGTTCTCAATGAACCCAAAAAACTCATTAATATCAAAGCTGAATATTTTTGGAAGTAGTTTTTAGTTTGTTTTTAGTTTTAGCTATTTTAGGGGGATATCTGTGTGTGCAGGTGACTATTACTGTGCATAATTATTAGGCAACTTAACAAAAAACAAATATATACCCATTTCAATTATTTATTTTTACCAGTGAAACCAATATAACATCTCAACATTCACAAATATACATTTCTGACATTCAAAAACAAAACAAAAACAAATCAGTGACCAATATAGCCACCTTTCTTTGCAAGGACACTCAAAAGCCTGCCATCCATGGATTCTGTCAGTGTTTTGATCTGTTCACCATCAACATTGCGTGCAGCAGCAACCACAGCCTCCCAGACACTGTTCAGAGAGGTGTACTGTTTTCCCTCCTTGTAAATCTCACATTTGATGATGGACCACAGGTTCTCAATGGGGTTCAGATCAGGTGAACAAGGAGGCCATGTCATTAGATTTTCTTCTTTTATACCCTTTCTTGCCAGCTACGCTGTGGAGTACTTGGACGCGTGTGATGGAGCATTGTCCTGCATGAAAATCATGTTTTTCTTGAAGGATGCAGACTTCTTCCTGTACAACTGCTTGAAGAAGGTGTCTTCCAGAAACTGGCAGTAGGACTGGGAGTTGAGCTTGACTCCATCCTCAACCCGAAAAGGCCCCACAAGCTCATCTTTGATGATACCAGCCCAAACCAGTACTCCACCTCCACCTTGCTGGCGTCTGAGTCGGACTGGAGCTCTCTGCCCTTTACCAATCCAGCCACGGGCCCATCTATCTGGCCCATCAAGACTCACTCTCATTTCATCAGTCCATAAAACCTTAGAAAAATCAGTCTTGAGATATTTCTTGGCCCAGTCTTGACGTTTCAGCTTGTGTGTCTTGTTCAGTGGTGGTCGTCTTTCAGCCTTTCTTACCTTGGCCATGTCTCTGAGTATTGCACACCTTGTGCTTTTGGGCACTCCAGTGATGTTGCAGCTCTGAAATATGGCCAAACTGGTGGCAAGTGGCATCTTGGCAGCTGCACGCTTGACTTTTCTCAGTTCATGGGCAGTTATTTTGCGCCTTGGTTTTTCCACACGCTTCTTGCGACCCTGTTGACTATTTTGAATGAAACGCTTGATTGTTCAATGATCACGCTTCAGAAGCTTTGCAATTTTAAGAGTGCTGCATCCCTCTGCAAGATATCTCACTATTTTTGACTTTTCTGAGCCTGTCAAGTCCTTCTTTTGACCCATTTTGCCAAAGGAAAGGAAGTTGCCTAATAATTATGCACATCTGATATAGGGTGTTGATGTCATTAGACCACACCTAGAGTTGAGCGAACACCTGGATGTTCGGGTTCGAGAAGTTCGGCCGAACATCCCGGAAATGTTCGGGTTCGGGATCCGAACCCGATCCGAACTTCGTCCCGAACCCGAACCCCATTGAAGTCAATGGGGACCCGAACTTTTCGGCACTAAAAAGGCTGTAAAACAGCCCAGGAAAGAGCTAGAGGGCTGCAAAAGGCAGCAACATGTAGGTAAATCCCCTGCAAACAAATGTGGATAGGGAAATGAATTAAAATAAAAATTAAATAAATAAAAATTAACCAAAATCAATTGGAGAGAGGTTCCATAGCAGAGAATCTGGCTTCCCGTCACCCACCACTGGAACAGTCCATTCTCAGATATTTAGGCCCCGGCACCCAGGCAGAGGAGAGAGGTCCCGTAACAGAGAATCTGTCTTCATGTCAGCAGAGAATTAGTCTGCATGTCATAGCAGAGAATGAGGCTTCACGTCAGCCACCACTGCAACAGTCCATTGGCATATATTTAGGCCCAGCACCCAGGCAGAGGAGGGAGGTCCCGTAACAGAGAATCTGTCTTCATGTCAGCAGAGAATTAGTCTGCATGTCATAGCAGAGAATGAGGCTTCACGTCAGCCACCACTGCAACAGTCCATTGGCATATATTTAGGCCCAGCACACACACAGGCAGAGGAGAGAGGTCCCGTAACAGAGAATCTGGCTTCATGTCAGCAGAGAATCAGTCTGCATGTCATAGCAGAGAATGAGGCTTCACGTCAGCCACCACTGCAACAGTCCATTGGCATATATTTAGGCCCAGCACACACACAGGCAGAGGAGAGAGGTCCCGTAACAGAGAATCTGGCTTCATGTCAGCAGAGAATCAGTCTGCATGTCATAGCAGAGAATGAGGCTTCACGTCAGCCACCACTGCAACAGTCCATTGGCATATATTTAGGCCCAGCACCCAGGCAGAGGAGGGAGGTCCCGTAACAGAGAATCTGTCTTCATGTCAGCAGAGAATTAGTCTGCATGTCATAGCAGAGAATGAGGCTTCACGTCACCCACCACTGCAACAGTCCATTGGCATATATTTAGGCCTAGCACACAGGCAGAGCAGAGAGGTCCCGTAACAGACAATCTGGCTTCATGACAGCAGAGAATCAGTCTGCATGTCATAGCAGAGAATGAGGCTTCACGTCACCCACCACTGCAACAGTCCATTGGCATATATTTAGGCCTAGCACACAGGCAGAGCAGAGAGGTCCCGTAACAGACAATCTGGCTTCATGTCAGCAGAGAATCAGTCTGCATGTCATAGCAGAGAATGAGGCTTCACGTCACCCACCACTGCAACAGTCCATTGGCATATATTTAGGCCTAGCACACAGGCAGAGCAGAGAGGTCCCGTAACAGACAATCTGGCTTCATGACAGCAGAGAATCAGTCTGCATGTCATAGCAGAGAATGAGGCTTCACGTCACCCACCACTGCAACAGTCCATTGGCATATATTTAGGCCTAGCACACAGGCAGAGCAGAGAGGTCCCGTAACAGACAATCTGGCTTCATGTCAGCAGAGAATCAGTCTGCATGTCATAGCAGAGAATGAGGCTTCACGTCACCCACCACTGCAACAGTCCATTGGCATATATTTAGGCCTAGCACACAGGCAGAGCAGAGAGGTCCCGTAACAGACGATCTGGCTTCATGTCAGCAGAGAATCAGTCTGCATGTCATAGCAGAGAATCAGGCTTCACGTCAGCCACCACTGCAACAGTCCATGGTCATAAATTTAGGCCCAGCACCCAGGCAGAGGAGAGAGGTCCCGTAACAGACAATCTGGCTTCATGTCAGCAGAGAATTAGTCTGCATGTCATAGCAGAGAATCAGGCTTCATGTCAGCCACCACTGCAACAGTCCATTGGCATATATTTAGGCCTAGCACACAGGCAGAGGAGAGGTTCATTCAACTTTGGGTAGCATCGCAATATAATGGTAAAATGAAAATAAAAATAGGATTGAATGAGGAAGTGCCCTGGAGTCCAATAATATATGGTTATGGGGAGGTAGTTAATGTCTAATCTGGACAAGGGACGGACAGGTCCTGTGGGATCCATGCCTGGTTCATTTTTATGAACGTCAGCTTGTCCACATTGGCTGTAGACAGGCGGCTGCGTTTGTCTGTAATGACGCCCCCTGCCGTGCTGAATACACGTTCAGACAAAACGCTGGCTGCCGGGCAGGCCAGCACCTCCAAGGCATAAAAGGCTAGCTCTGGCCACGTGGACAATTTAGAGACCCAGAAGTTGAATGGGGCCGAACCATCAGTCAGTACGTGGAGGGGTGTGCACACGTACTGTTCCACCATGTTAGTGAAATGTTGCCTCCTGCTAACACGTTGCGTATCAGGTGGTGGTGCAGTTAGCTGTGGCGTGTTGACAAAAGTTTTCCACATCTCTGCCATGCTAACCCTGCCCTCAGAGGAGCTGGCCGTGACACAGCTGCCTTGGCGACCTCTTGCTCCTCCTCTGCCTTGGCCTTGGGCTTCCACTTGTTCCCCTGTGACATTTGGGAATGCTCTCAGTAGCGCGTCTACCAACGTGCGCTTGTACTCGCGCATCTTCCTATCACGCTCCAGTGCAGGAAGTAAGGTGGGCACATTGTCTTTGTAGCGTGGATCCAGCAGGGTGGCAACCCAGTAGTCCGCACAGGTTAAAATGTGGGCAACTCTGCTGTCGTTGCGCAGGCACTGCAGCATGTAGTCGCTCATGTGTGCCAGGCTGCCCAGGGGTAAGGACAAGCTGTCCTCTGTGGGAGGCGTATCGTCATCGTCCTGCCTTTCCCCCCAGCCACGCACCAGTGATGGACCCGAGCTGCGTTGGGTGCCACCCCGCTGTGACCATGCTTCATCCTCATCCTCCTCCACCTCCTCCTCATCCTCGTCCTCCTCGTCCTCCAGTAGTGGGCCCTGGCTGGCCACATTTGTACCTGGCCTCTGCTGTTGCAAAAAACCTCCCTCTGAGTCACTTCGAAGAGACTGGCCTGAAAGTGCTAAAAATGACCCCTCTTCCTCATCCTCCTCCTCCTCCTCCTGGGCCACCTCCTGTTCCATCATCGCCCTAAGTGTTTTCTCAAGGAGACATAGAAGTGGTATTGTAACGCTGATAACGGTGTCATCGCCACTGGCCATGTTGGTGGAGTACTCGAAACAGCGCAACAGGGCACACAGGTCTCGCATGGAGGCCCAGTCATTGGTGGTGAAGTGGTGCTGTTCTGTAGTGCGACTGACCCGTGCGTGCTGCAGCTGAAACTCCACTATGGCCTGCTGCTGCTCGCACAGTCTGTCCAGCATGTGCAAGGTGGAGTTCCACCTGGTGGGCACGTCGCATATGAGGCGGTGAGCGGGAAGGCCGAAGTTACGCTGTAGCGCAGACAGGCGAGCAGCGGCAGGATGTGAACGCCGGAAGCGCGAACAGACGGCCCGCACTTTATGCAGCAGCTCTGACATGTCGGGGTAGTTGTGAATGAACTTCTGCACCACCAAATTCAGCACATGCGCCAAGCAAGGGATGTGCGTCAAATTGGCTAGTCCCAGAGCTGCAACGAGATTTCGCCCATTATCACACACCACCAGGCCGGGCTTGAGGCTCACCGGCAGCAACCACTCGTCGGTCTGTTGTTCAATACCCCGCCACAACTCCTGTGCGGTGTGGGGCCTGTCCCCCAAACATATGAGTTTCAGAATGGCCTGCTGACGTTTACCCCGGGCTGTGCTGAAGTTGGTGGTGAAGGTGTGTGGCTGACTGGATGAGCAGGTGGAAGAAGAGGAGGAGGAAGCCGAGAAGGAGGAGGTGGCAACAGGAGGCAAAGAATGTTGCCCTGCGATCCTTGGCGGCGGCAGGACGTGCGCCAAACAGCTCTCCGCCTGGGGCCCAGCTGCCACTACATTTACCCAGTGTGCAGTTAGGGAGATATAGCGTCCCTGGCCGTGCTTACTGGTCCACGTATCTGTGGTTAGGTGGACCTTGCTACAGATGGCGTTGCGCAGTGCACACTTGATTTTATCGGATACTTGGTTGTGCAGGGAAGGCACGGCTCTCTTGGAGAAGTAGTGCCGGCTGGGAACAACATACTGTGGGACAGCAAGCGACATGAGCTGTTTGAAGCTGTCTGTGTCCACCAGCCTAAATGACAGCATTTCATAGGCCAGTAGTTTAGAAATGCTGGCATTCAGGGCCAGGGATCGAGGGTGGCTAGGTGGGAATTTACGCTTTCTATCAAATGTTTGTGAGATGGAGAGCTGAACGCTGGCGTGTGACATGGTTGAGACGCTTGGTGACGGAGGTGGTGGTGGTGGTGTTGGTGGTACATCCCCTGTTTGCTGGGCGGCAGGTGCCAACGTTCCTCCAGAGGCGGAGGAAGAGGCCGAGGCGGCAGCAGCAGAATAGGCCGAGGCGGCAGCAGCAGAAGAGGTAGCAGGGGGAGCCTGAGTGACTTCCTTGGTTTTAAGGTGTTTACTCCACTGCAGTTCATGCTTTGCATGCAGGTGCCTGGTCATGCAGGTTGTGCTCAGGTTCAGAACGTTAATGCCTCGCTTCAGGCTCTGATGGCACAGCGTGCAAACCACTCGGGTCTTGTCGTCAGCACATTGTTTGAAGAAGTGCCATGCCAGGGAACTCCTTGAAGCTGCCTTTGGGGTGCTCGGTCCCAGATGGCGGCGGTCAGTAGCAGGCGGAGTCTCTTGGCGGCGGGTGTTCTGCTTTTGCCCACTGCTCCCTCTTTTGCTACGCTGTTGGCTCGGTCTCACCACTGCCTCTTCCTCCGAACTGTGAAAGTCAGTGGCACGACCTTCATTCCATGTGGGGTCTAGGACCTCATCGTCCCCTGCATCGTCTTCCACCCAGTCTTGATCCCTGACCTCCTGTTCAGTCTGCACACTGCAGAAAGACGCAGCAGTTGGCACCTGTGTTTCGTCATCATCAGAGACATGCTGAGGTGGTATTCCCATGTCCTCATCATCAGGAAACATAAGTGGTTGTGCGTCAGTGCATTCTATGTCTTTCACCGCTGGGGAAGGGCTAGGTGGATGCCCTTGGGAAACCCTGCCAGCGGAGTCTTCAAACAGCATAAGAGACTGCTGCATAACTTGAGGCTGAGACAGTTTCCCTGGTATGCATGGGGGTGATGTGACAGACTGATGGGGTTGGTTTTCAGGCGCCATCTGTGCGCTTTCTGCAGAAGACTGGGTGGGAGATAATGTGAACGTGCTGGATCCACTGTCGGCCACCCAATTGACTAATGCCTGTACCTGCTCAGGCCTTACCATCCTTAGAACGGCATTGGGCCCCACCATATATCGCTGTAAATTCTGGCGGCTACTGGGACCTGAGGTAGTTGGTACACTAGGACGTGTGGATGTGGCAGAACGGCCACGTCCTCTCCCAGCACCAGAGGGTCCACTAACACCACCACGACCATGTCCACGTCCGCGTCCCTTACTAGATGTTTTTCTCATTGTTATGGTTCACCACAACAACAAATATATTATTTGGCCCAATGTATTGTATTCAAATTCAGCGGGATATAAATTTGAGGCCTAGTATTTAGGCGCTGGGTGACCGGTATGGATTTAGTGACAGAATTAGACTTGGAAATGCACAGAAGCGTGTGTGTGAAGTTATTCTGAATGACCCTATGTGCACCTTCAATATTATATACCCTTTTAGGGATAGATTTCAAATAGCTCTGATATAGCAGAAACCACTAAATTATGAAATTGCTAAATTGGGAATTGTACTTCAACCCAGACAAAAAATGTGCTTTGACGGACACTAAATATCTTGCCCAGCAACAACAGTACAGCGGTGGGTAACGAGAGATTTAGAGGGATTTAAATTTGAGGCCTAGTATTTAGGCGCTGGGTCACCGGTATGGATTTAGTGACAGAATTAGACTTGGAAATGCACAGAAGCGTGTGTGTGAAGTTATTCTGAATGACCCTATGTGCACCTTCAATATTATATACCCTTTTAGGGATAGATTTCAAATAGCTCTGATATAGCAGAAACCACTAAATTATGAAATTGCTAAATTGGGAATTGTACTTCAACCCAGAACAAAAAATGTGCTTTGACGGACACTAAATATCTTGCCCAGCAACAACAGTACAGCGGTGGGTAACGAGAGATTTAGAGGGATTTAAATTTGAGGCCTAGTATTTAGGCGCTGGGTCACCGGTATGGATTTAGTGACAGAATTAGACTTGAAAATACACAGTAGCGGGTGTGTGTGAAGTTATTCTGAATGACCCTATGTGCACCTTCAATATTATATACCCTTTTAGGGATAGATTTCAAATAGCTCTGATATAGCAGAAACCACTAAATTATGAAATTGCTAAATTGGGAATTGTACTTCAACCCAGAACAAAAAATGTGCTTTGACGGACACTAAATATCTTGCCCAGCAACAACAGTACAGCGGTGGTAACGAGAGATTTAGAGGGATTTAAATTTGAGGCCTAGTATTTAGGCGCTGGGTCACCGGTATGGATTTAGTGACAGAATTAGACTTGGAAATGCACAGAAGCGTGTGTGTGAAGTTATTCTGAATGACCCTATGTGCACCTTCAATATTATATACCCTTTTAGGGATAGATTTCAAATAGCTCTGATATAGCAGAAACCACTAAATTATGAAATTGCTAAATTGGGAATTGTACTTCAACCCAGACCAAAAAATGTGCTTTGACGGACACTAAATATCTTGCCCAGCAACAACAGTACAGCGGTGGGTAACGAGAGATTTAGAGGGATTTAAATTTGAGGCCTAGTATTTAGGCGCTGGGTCACCGGTATGGATT